>NC_041395.2:230586518-230594018 GCF_900747795.2 Erpetoichthys calabaricus | reverse complement strand
GTGTGCTCAAATCCTTCACAAGACTGAATGTTTTGCTGCCCCGTTGTCTTATTTGATAGATTGTAAATAGGGCGTGTCTTGCAAGAATCTCATGTTCTACATCATCGTGAGACGGTCCTGGGTCAATCTCTTGGCACAATGTCTCATGTTTACGGTCCCTGCGAGACGCACCGTGGCCAATCTCTTTCATCTCGCGGGTCTTTTAAATGTCTTCCGAGAAGATCACATATTGTAGCCTTGATTTTGCTTTCCAGGATTTTTTTTTATAATAGATAAACATATACATACAAACACACATATATATATATATATATATATATATATACACAGTGGAACCTCGAGATACGATCACCTCTGTATACGAGAAATTCAAAATACGAGGAAAGTATGAGCGAAAAATTCAGATCTAAATGCGAGCATTGGCTCGCGTAACGAGCCACGAGCCAGGCTGTGGGTATAGCTTGCGGCTTAGAGAGGGGGCGTGGTAGCGGTTGCGAGCCGCGATCTGCGGTGTCTGCGTTTCTCACTTAAGTGCACAGGTGGGAAACTGCCCACATCCATGATTGTTCCTGTGGCTGATGGGCTGCAGCTGCCATGTCCTCCCCGCATATATAGAGAAGCGCGAGCTGGTTAAGGGGGAGAAGAAGTAAAAGAAAAGAGAGGAGAGAGAGCAGGCAGGCAGTCGGCGCGGGAGAACGAGCGAGTGCAGGCTCGCGTGTAGCTGAACAGTGAGCTGAACAGGCGAGCCAAACAGCTGAAGCAGGACGGTGTAGAGAAGGTCAGCTGCATTAAGAGTGTCTCGCCTGTTGCAGAGCCCGCAGGTGAGACGCTAACAGAGAAGAAGCACCGGGGATTGTCATCTGTTTTTTAAAGACTGCATCCTTTTGACGTTTTAACCTCGTGTTAAAGGATTGTTATTCTTGTGTATTTTAAACCTCCACTTCACAACTGTTTTAAGGATTATTTATTTAAAGATTTATTGAATGCTCTACTGCACTTTGGACACCTGTTTTGATTCTTTTAATAATCAGTTATATTATTTACCAGTGTTATTTATTAAAGGTAGACTACAGTATATATAATTTATCAGTGTTATTTGTTAGGAAAATTGATTTTTATGTTAATATATTTGGGGTGCGGAACGGATTACCTGGATTTCCATTTTTTTCAATGGGGAAGTTTGTTCTAGATACGAGAAATTCGCTATACAAGCTCAGTGCTGGAACGAATTAAACTCGTATCTAGAGGTTCCACTGTATATACACACACCAAGGTTATTATAGTTAACGAAAACTAAAATCAAAACTGAAACTATTATTAAAAAAACATTTTCATAAACTGAAATAAAATAATTAACAAAACTGAAATGAAAAACTAAAACTAAACGAAACTATTAAAGTAGCTGGAAAGACTAACTGAAATAAAAAAATAATTTACTAAACATAATTTTAGTTTTCGTTTTTTAATTAATTTTCTTGCTGTTAGTTTTTAACCCTTATAACATTTAATTCTATAACTGAAAGCCATCCTCCACGAGCCGCCAGCACGTATTCATCCAGTTATCGGCGGCTGGTGAAGGAGGCCAGGTGTTCACACAGCATTTGCAGTGACAGAGCGAGCTGAATACGGGCGTGGAAAGCGTGTGAAATAGAAAGTGCCGCCTTTCTTTGTGCTTGTTGTAGATCAAGATGTAATTCAAACGCCTGAAATCAGAATGTGCTGCTCAACAAAAACTTTACCGTATGGACAGAAAAATCACGAGTGAGTAACGTTCAAGTTTATTTCTCAGGTGCCTGATTTTTGTTGGCAGTAATTCACCTGCCACTTCACACTCGAAGTATACAAATAGAGAAAGTATAGTAATCATGAAAAAAATTCAGCCTCGACATTTTGATGAATCTTGACATTTTAGAACGCCCCAAGACCGAAAATACCGTTTTTTGGAATGATGTCTGTGTGTGTGTGTGTGTGTGTATAAACACGATATCTCAAAAACGCAACTAGGTAGATGGATGAAATTTGGCATGTGGTTGTTACACCAAAACTGTAGATCTGTATTAACTTTTGGGCCAAATCCATTAACCGGAAGTGATACTTTATCCGAACACATACTCGATTTTTATTTATTCATGCAGCTGCTGAGTCCGATTTATTCAACTTTAATTTTATAATAATTTTTCAATATATTATTAATTTGATTTGTTGTTGATGGTTCTTTAATGTACAGCATATAATCATTGTCTTGTGGTTTACTCCTCAAATATCCATCCCCATATCTGAGTACACAAGAAAGTCTGATGAAGACCACTCCCAATTTTTGAAAATAAAACGGCACTGATCAAGAGACTGACTAGGTCATCAAACAAGATCAGCATATTGTTGCTGACCAATCACTTTTGCTTTCAAAACATCATTTAACAACTAAGCGATACAAACCTTGTAAAACCTTGGCAATGTCTCTACTGAACTACAGGTAAGTGGGGGAAGAGAGTCTGCCAAGTGATGAAAAGCTAAACATACTAATTTGTTTTTGTATTTATGCTATATTTATTAATTTATCTTTTTTAGTTCATATTCACAGCTCAAAATACCTGATACTGTGAAAATAATCCAGTAGCAGAATTATGCTTTAAAATATCTGTTTTTTCAAAGTTTCTTTCTCTCTCAAATCAGATAGTTGAAATATCATCTTTTTGGTCTCAATATCAGCCATATCATACATATTGCATACCAGGGATTTTTTCTGCTTTGCATCCAAACCTGCTGGGGTAGGCTCCAGGTTCCTGTGATCCTGCTCCGGATAAACAGGTTTAGATAATGTATATACTGTTCCTAATTTCAGATGCTGTCTCTGTCATTTTGTGCCTGTCCATACTCTTATTACCTGCTCTTGCTCTGCTCATTATGGGTTTACTGTTTTTATGGTGTGCTATTCAAGTCTCACTGTCCCTAACCTTCACACTACATGCTTGTTAGGGATGCACCGATACCACTTTTTTGTAAAACGAGTACGAGTACTTGCATTTCAGTACTCACCGATACCGAGTACTTGCCGATACCGAGTACTTAATAAAAACATGATTTAAATTTACAGGTAACAGCTTTAGTCATATAATTTAACAAAAAAAACAAGAAACTCTCGTCTATCCACTGGGAGGTTAGGCTAATTAGCGACACGGGGCTAACACTGCTTGTCCAAATATCCGTGGTGAAACTAAACGCAGAGGAGGCTTGCAGTAGGCTGTGGATATGTTTTTTCACGGAATCGTGTAGTTTAGGCAGCTCCGTGTCAGTCATGTAGCGGCGGCTTGGGACATCATATCTGGGCTCCAGAACATGGAGGAGACGCAGGAATCCCACATTTTCTACCTCCGAGAGTGGCTGGTCACTCTATGCAATGTACTTGATAATTGCCTGTGTTATTTTCACAGCACGTGGATTGTCTCTGGACATTTTCTCTCGTCTTGCAAGAGTTTGCTGCAGCGTGGGTTGTGTTGGTTTAGAAGCGTGGGTAAACTCTTTGTACTCGTTGTCGTGTTGGGATTTTAGGTGCTTGATTAAATTACTTGTGTTAAATGCGCTACCTTTTGAGCCTCCTCTGGACAATTTCGCTGAGCACAATTTGCAGTCCGCCTTTGTTTTATCGTCTTCATTCACTTTGAAATAGTTCCACACGGCTGACATGTCTCGCCTCGCCTTCTCCCCGCTCTGAGCTGCAGCCGGGGCATGGGGGCGGGCACTCGGCGCCTGTGATTAACCCCTTACACACCGCTCAAACATAGACATTTCTCAGACCGTGGTATCGGTCCCCGGTATCGGGGGACTTTTAACGAGTACGAGTACTTTAGAAAATGTGGTATCGAGGCCGATACCAGATACCCGTTTCGGTATCGGTGCATCCCTAATGCTTGTTTTTCTTTGTCTCCCTCAATATAGCTAGGTGGGGTCTGCACACTCATTCAAGCCTAAGACCCCTGTTCTTCCTTAACCCCCGTGATTTTCATGGTCACACCTGCCAGGACACAGTAGAATCTCTTTTCTTGCTTTTTTTTTATATCCTTCCAGGCCTGCAGGTGCAAATTGTTAGTGACTGAGATGGAATCAGAGATCAATATGGCTAGTAGAAAATAACAAAGACCAGTGTTTGAGATTTTTGAATGAAGTAGTGAAGGCATTCATTATAAGCGCATTGTCGTTGGAGCAGGATATGTTGCGTGTTGTAGACATTTGGAGTAAAAAACCCTCACACCTTAAAATTCACCTAAAGTTTATTACAAACTGGCCCATTCTGGACAATAAAAGGAAAAGAAATAAAGTGCCAACAGTCAGCGCAGATTTGTTCAGCACAAATGACATAGAAAATATTTTAAAAATTATAAAATTGTGTAAAATTGTTCATATTTAGTATCTGATTTTGATTATGCTGGTTTTACTCAGACAAAAACAAAACGAAATAGTAAAGTGTGTTGTGTATTGTAGCAAGCTTCCACTAACATTAAATTCATATTACATTCAAACCCGTTAAGTGTATAGTTGATTCCATAGTAGCTCTTTAACCATACTATAATTACTAAAACTATTATATATAATAATAAAATAGAAATGTCTTTGTAAAATAAAAACTAAACTAAAACTAAAAATACACGATGAAGGAAAGCTAAAATTAAACTGAATTTCCAAGTAAGGTCAGACAAAATGTAGAAATAAAAACTAATATAAAAAGGCAAAACTATAATAACCTTGATACACACACACACACATATACATACACATACATATATATATATATATATATATACATATACTTATATACATATATATATACAGTAATCCCTCACTTATCACGGGAGATAGGTTCCAAGGCCGACCGCGATAACTGAATTTCCGCAAAGTAGGGACACCATATTTATTTAATTATTTAACGTGTATTTGGACGTTTTTAAACCCTCCCTGTATTGTTTACAACCCACCCTTTACTCTATTAATAACAGGGACAACTGCTAAGCAATATGAAATCGGTAGATAAGTTTACACTTACTGTATAGCGAAGTACACGTAGCTATATATGACGTGATGATGGTGATGAATATGCTGCGCAGTAAAAATGATGTCGATGAAGGTGATAATCCCCTGAATGCAGTAGCAAGAGCACGTTAATGCTGAATGAGTGAGATGAGACTTCCTGGTTAATGCAGCACTCCGTCTCTGAGCCAATCAGCAGCACACAGGAACTTAACTGCGTGCTCTGATTGGGTAGCTTCTCAGCCATCCGCCAATAGCATCTCTTGTATGAAATCAACTGGGCAAACCAACTGAGGAAGCAAATACCAGAAGTAAAAAGACCAATTGTCCGCAGAAACCCGCGAAGCAGCGAAAAATCCGCGTTATATATTTAGATATGCTTACATATAAAATCCGCGAAGTCGTGAATCCGAGAAAAAAGTGAACCGCGAAGAAGCGAGGGATTACTGTATATATACATATATACATACATATATATTACATACATACATACATACATATATATTACATACATACATACATACATACATACATATATATATATTACATACATACATACATATATATATATTACATACATACATACATATATATATATTACATACATACATACATATATATATATTACATACATACATACATACATATATATATATTACATACATACATACATATATATATATTACATACATACATACATATATATATATTACATACATACATATATATATATATTACATACATACATACATACATATATATATATTACATACATACATACATATATATATATATTACATACATACATATATACATACATATATACATTGTCACACACGTGCGCATGGGAGGCAGCTAAAGGGCTTGAGTGACAGCAGTTCTGAGATATGCTGGGAGGTGGCAGAGTGCACTGACTCTCTTTCTTTCTTGCCTGCAGACCATTCCCGGGAGATTCCACCTGGCTCTCGTGACATCATTTCCGGGGCCGAGCCAATGGAAGGAGCCCTTACGGGCTCCGGCCCCTCTGACGTCACGTCCGGGCCCAAACCAATGGCGAAAGAACACGTCCTTGATCCTTATCACCTCACTTCCTGTCTTCCCCTTTAAAACCCTGCCCTTTGTCCTAATTCCTCAGTCTTGTCTTGGACTCAATTGTATGCACACCAGTGCTGTTGACTTACATAAAATGACTTTTGCAGCCAGGATACCAGATTATACGGGTGGCTGCCCCAAACCTTTATTTGAGTATGTCTCGTCTTTATGACAACATACATATATATATATATAATATATATATATATATATATATATATATATATATATATATATATATATATATATATACACACATTATATATACACATATATACATACATATATGTATACACATATATACACATATATATATACATTCATATATATATACATACATACATATATACAGGTGCTGGTCATAAAATTAGAATATCATGACAAAGTTGATTTATTTCAGTAATTCCATTCAAAAAGTGAAACTTGTAGATTAGATTCATTCATTACACACAGACTGATGTATTTCAAATGTCTATTTCTTTTAATGTTGATGATTATAACTGACAACTAATGAAAGTCCCAAATTCAATATCTTGGAAAATTAGAATATTGTGAAAAGGTTCAATATTGAAGACACCTGGTGCCACACTGTAATCAGCTAATTAACTCAAAACACCTGCAAAAGCCTTTAAATGGTCTCTCAGTCTAGTTCTGTAGGCTACACAATCATGGGGAAGACTGCTGACTTGACAGTTGTCCAAAAGACGACCATTGACACCTTGCACAAGGACGGCAAGACACAAAAGGTCATTGCTAAAGAGGCTGGCAGTTCACAGAGCTCTGTGTCCAAGCACATTAATAGAGAGGCGAAGGGAAGGACAAGATGTGGTAGAAAAAAGTGTACAAGCAATAGGGATAACCACACCCTGGAGAGGACTGTGAAACAAAACCCATTCAAAAATGTGGGGAAGATTCACAAAGAGTGGACTGCAGCTGGAGTCAGTGCTTCAAGAACCACCACGCACAGACGTATGCAAGACATGGGTTTCAGCTGTCGCATTCCTTGTGTCAAGCCACTCTTGAACAAGAGACAGCGTCAGAAGCGTCTCGCCTGGGCTAAAGACAAAAAGGACTGGACTGCTGCTGAGTGGTCCAAAGTTATGTTCTCTGATGAAAGTAAATTTTGCATTTCCTTTGGAAATCAAGGTCCCAGAGTCTGGAGGAAAAGAGGAGAGGCACAGAATCCATGTTGCGTGAGGTCCAGTGTAAAGTTTTCACAGTCAGTGATGGTTTAGGGTGCCATGTCATCTGCTGGTGTTGGTCCATTGTGTTTTCTGAGGTCCAAGGTCAACGCAGCCGTCTACCAGGAAGTTTTAGAGCACTTCATGCTTCCTGCTGCTGACGAACTTTATGGAAATGCAGATTTCATTTTCCAACAGGACCTGG
>NC_041395.2:230439018-230576518 GCF_900747795.2 Erpetoichthys calabaricus | reverse complement strand
TGAAAATTGTGAAATTAGTTGTAAAATGTATAAAATTACTAAAGAAATGATTGTGACAGCTAAAAATACCCTGTTGTTTTGGAACTGAGAGCCAGCTTAGACATCAGCATCCTGTTTAACAAGAGATTTCCCCAATCCAGAAGAAATTTGTGCTAGGCTCAGTAGTAGGTCACTGTAGTGCTTCCTTCAATTGAGAGCGTAGCATTGAGACAAAAGATCCTCCAATTGAAATTAGTATGGGGCACGTTATACCTGACTGTTTAAATTACAGTGATTGCTGCAATAAAGAAAGGTATTTAATGCTGTAACTTTACCTAACAGCAACTTAAAAAAAGTTAAACACAGCAAAATAGGAAAGAAAAATTTTACTGCAGCTACTTAGGTTTTTAATATATGCAATTGAGCCAGCAGTAAGGAGCAGACAGACTCATCAAACAACAAGTATTAACTGCTGAAATGTTGTCTTAGAATGTTGTTTTTACAGCCCGATAAACAAGCAGCTATTGTTTTTTGTAAAATTTTAAATTATATCCATTAAAGTCACTTCTTACTTTTGACATAGTGATCATTAGTAATGACAATGCCCTTCTGGTCCGCAGAAAAAAACAAAAATAAAATGAGTGTACTTAAATGAGATCAGAATATTCCCTCCGCAGTTCAGTTGCTTCAACTCACTATACATGGTTTTTAAGTTGCCAGGGTCATTATAACTTGTTATATATTCCGGTGAGATTTTATGAAAAGAACAGCTTCCTGATTCCCATTTTTTGTGCTATGTGGGTAAATAACAAAAAAAAAAAAAATTGTCAAATTTTCAAATAAAGAAAAATAACACATGGAAGGGATAATAACAGAAACAAAACAAAACACAAATTAACAGAGAATAAAATTACAAACTGACTACCCCTTTGAGAATGACAATTGAACTCTCTCTACTGTTGTCAGTGGCTCAAAAGAACTCCCTTTCTCTGCATTATCCTGGATTCTGCTCATTCCACCAGCTGAGCTTCTGCCACCAAATACTTGTTCAAATTAACAAGTCTCTGGAGACTAAATGGTTTAACACAATATCGCTTGGTCATTACCGATCAAACCCTGGAATCACTTTCAGAGCAGGGCATTCTCTACTTTTGTAAAGGTTACTTTAAATTAGAACTTCTCCAAATAACACCTAGTGTCACTAAAGCCCTTAGAAGTGTGAGGGCTCTCCAGTAACATCTAGAATGCCTGCCCATTTAGAACAGCAGCACATTGAGATGGAGTACTGCCACATCCAGCATTATTCCCACTTTCATTAAAGTCAAATTTTTATCATAAGAGCGCTTCCAACAAAAACACTTCTTAGCCACACTTCTTAGCCTCTGTGGTACTGGTGTGTCAGCCTTTGTAACAGACTTTTTAATTTTTTGCTATCTGGGAAATATCCCCTTTGTATTGGGATAAATAAATGCATTCAAAAAACAAAAATTAGAACCAATATGGCTCTTTTGTATGAGGCCAACTTACAATACTTAATGTGAGCAAGACTTGTTATAATAAGTTTATATAGTAACATGAAATTGGGTCTAAGCCGACTATCAACGGTAATTAATATTAACTCTCCAACATTCAAACACATTAAACATAAGATTCCTCAATCCATGGAGACTAAGAATGATTATAGTCTGAAAAGGCTGTTAGCTAACATAGTTAAAAAGTGGAGAAGTTCACCCAAGTCTCCAGTACTACATTGCGCAATACAGATAAAGCTGTATGAGACATCAATGAAGAAAGAAACTTCCTTACTGACAAAATTTACATTAAAAAATAGTTACATTCATAATTATTTTGTGATTTACTTCTCACAGGAACAAAGCAGAAACATGAGAGAACATAATAAAATGTATCCAGAAAAGCCTATGCTTTCTTTTTAGATTAAAAACATCCAGGTCAGCAGCCTGTATTATACCTGACTTAAGTGCAGTGTAGTTCACCCCATGTCATCAATCATTAATTATAAAAAAAAAAATTGTAATTTATTCTGGCCATCTACAAGTTCTTCACATGACATGAACTATTAATTATAAACATACTCAAGATTTTAAAAAAATGCAATTTACTCTTATCTACCCTGTTACCATTCATTTCAATTTAGGATTATGACGGAAATTAACTTTATCCTGAAACCGTTAGGTACAAGAGAAGAACACTTTAAGACAAATAAAAAATTAAATAAGGAAAAAAATGAAAAGCAAGTAACATTTTACTGAGCTCATCTAACATTTTAAGTTGTATAAGACAAGTTTTCGATAACATTTAATAGTTTATATTGATAAGGGGAAAATCAAAGCAATGTTCACTTTTCACATGCTTTTTAAATATCCAAATTCTCTACCACATTCAATCGTTATATTATGTCAAACTGTGACGTTGCAAATTTGTGTTTGAAATTGCTTTGCGCTGTGGCATAAAAGTAGTTAAAAAAATTAAATAACAGCTCACTACTCAAAACGGGGACAACTGGGGCTCGAAACCCACAAGATTAATTACAAGGCAGCAGTTCTTACCTCTACACCAGCCAAGCAGACATGTTGGCACTCTGTCAATTGACATTTGGGCTTAGCTTTTTACTCATTGACAGCAACATGTAAATTGAATGATGTCCTTTTCTTTGGTGATATTCTTAAATAAAAGCGCACTTGTTTTGTTATACCTTTTGTAAAAGTGTTTATTTGATATTTGTACTTCAGTTTTCACACATTATACACTTCACTTCAGCAATTTGTTAATCTCTATATATATAAAATCCAACAATCGTCTGTCTGTATGATTGTCCACTTTTCACGAGAGAATTACTTAATGGATTTAGATTTTTAGGTATTTTTCGATAATTTGCTTGAACATTCCAGTTGATTTTGCGACATCTCTCATTGCGCTAAGTATCATAGTTCACTGCGGTACCAATTTATTTGCACAAATCCAAGAGACACAGTGGGCCGAGGGGAGGGGGCAGGGCCCTCCTCACTCACGCGCCAGCCTCAGGGCATATCTTACACTCACTTTGCTACCGAATGAGAGAAGTACTTAACACTAGAATTACCAGAGCCTACAAAAAAACTAGATCCGGCCCACCTTAAATCCCATCACACCTCTCCGTCAGAGTCTTTTGTCCTGTAAATGTGCTGATAAAGACAAGCAGCCTGCTATTCCATCTCCCCACCGCCGCAGAACGTGCATAAAGTTCTCCCAGCTCATGCCTTGATTATCTGGGAGTGAAGTGCTGGAGTTTTAGAGTGGAAATAATAGATCGTTATTTGGAACAAATGCATTTCATGTGTGTTTCGTTTCTACAATAATCTGTGTAAACACATTGTTAAAACAGAAATGTTTTTCATATTTAGTAGTAAATGACAAAATGTTGGCATAAACTATATAATGTATGAAGCCTGAAGTCCAAAGATCAAATAAACAGTTTCACAAAAGGTTCAAAGATAAGACAACAGCTTCCGTGGTGCAGTGGTAAGATTTGCTGACTTGTAATCATGAGTTTGATCCCAACTGCCTCCTAAATTTGCCATTTTCAGTAGTGAGCTGCTCTTATTTTTAATATTATACAGCACACACATACATTTGGTTTGCGTCTATAACAGCCGCTGTACATTTATAGTACTTGTAAAAGTTACCTTTTTTTTTCACTTTTATTCTCTCAATCACGATACATACTACCACCCTAGGGATCCGACGCTGTTAGTTTTTATTTGAAACTGGGAATAACTGTAGATGTGAGAGGTGCGATGGGATTTAAGGTGGGCCGGATCTACAAGTTTTTTCATACGCTCTGGTAATTCTAGTGTTAACAGATTTAGATCAGGTTTTTTTCTAGAATTTGCTTGAACATTCCAGTTGATTTTGCGACTTCTCTCACCATGCTAAGAATCATAGCTCGCTTGCATGAGCGATATAATCGTGCTAATCCGAGACAGGTTGTGGGCCGAGAGAGAGGGGGAAGCATGGCGTCAGGAGTGGGGAGTAGGTCTGCCTCTGCTTAGCTACCGATACCTTTTTGTTTATTAATTTTTAAAGTTTGTCCTGTTTCACTATTACATGGGTGGATCCGCAGAGAATGGCTAGTGATTACTATAACATGAAAAAGTTTCTGTTTTAGTTATGTGTTCAACATTATTTGCATCACCTTTCCCGTCATCCTACATTTATATGGATCACTTAGACACGGAACACATACAAAATGTATGTATTCCAAATAACGATATACTATTTACCCATTACAATTCCAGGCACCTCATACCCAGCTAAAAACACTTGAGCTGGGAGAACTTCAGCTGTGTCAGTGGGGGATGGAACAGCAGGCTGCTTGCTGCCAGTGCTGATTGACGCATTTGGTAAATAAAGACGCAGATGAGGAGATGCGAAGGAATTTAAGGTGGCTCGGCATTACGACATTTTTTTGTATGCTTCAGGGATTCTAGCGTTACAGTACCGTCTTACACATGGGCACTGGGAGCATGGTTTTATGGTTTTAATAGGGACAAACAGCTTTTGTTCTGTCTGGTTTTTTAGAATGGATGAAGAGAAAACCCCAAAGGATTGCTGAGGTCACATCTAGTTTGTGTGAAACCCTGCTCCTTCCAGTCTCAGCGAGACCTAAACCAAAAAGACCACCAGAAGTTAGAACTCATTCTCGGACCATCTTCTGTGGAATGGATCTTGGCACCTTTAAACATTACTTTAGTAAGGCCAGCAACTGATAGCTTTTTTTTTTTCTTCAAACAATTATAACCATATTTGACCATGGAACAGTGGTGTTAGTGGGAGGCTTCAGTAGCTTAAGCCCCATAATCATATACAGATATCTCCTGCAATGTTCAATCTGACTGACGTGTACGCTTTGAACGAAATCCCAAGAAGGACCTAACAAACAATACCATCCCAGCTCTTTGGGATACAGTAATCCCTCGCTACTTCGCGGTTCACTTTTCGCGGATTCACGACTTCGCGGGTTTTTAAATACAAGTGATTGCCCGCCTATCGCGGAAGTTATGTTCCAGACCCATCAGCAACAGGAGAAAATCCGCGATATAGAAAGACCATATAAATAAACATTTTTATAGTTTAAGCCTTAAAATACCCATCCCACATGCTTTAAACACATGTAAACTTATAAAACACACTTTGTTAACACATATGATATGTGGATGTCGGGCTAAGGATATGAGTAACATCTCACTATTATAAAACATTTTAACTTCACGCAAAACAAGACAGTGAGACAGGAAAATACAAGGCTTTAAAATTATTGACACGCAGAGCGACAAGCAGCACAAAGCCAGCACAAAGTCCACTTCTCCTTAGCGTTCACTCAGCTCCCCACCCCCTTGACAATGCGAAGTAGCAGGAGCATACTGCGCCTCCGGGGTGGGGGGGTTTGAGCGAACGTGAATTCAGTCCTCACACCCCCACACACACACTCCTCCTCCTCCTTCTGAACGCGCAGAGCGACAAGCAAGCATTTTGGCAGAAGCAGCACAAAGTCCATTTCTGCTCAGCGTGAGTTCAGCTGCCCCCCTTCACAAAGCGAGTGCAGACACATCGACGTCTGATCGCTGCGTGCAGTGTTGGTCTGCGGTGTTTAAGAATGTAGAAAGTGATTAAGAGCATAGGAAGTGTTTATAAGAGTGTGGGAAAGGTTAACAAGAGAGTGAGAAAGGTTTATAAGAGTGTGGGAAGGGTTTATAAAGCCTTAAAATATGTATAAATAATAAAATAAATATAGGTCGCTACTTCGCGGATTTTCACCTATCGCGGGGGGCTCTGGAACGTAACCCCCGCGATAGGTGAGGGATGACTGTATGATTTGATATGCTAGTATGACCCACTTAACACTAGAATTCCTGAAGCCTACGAAAAAAGGCATAATCCCAGGCCACATTCAATTCCTTTGCAGTTCCTCATCAGCGTCTTTGTTTTGCAAATGTTTCAATCGGCACTGGCACTAGTATAAGTATCTTAGGCCTGCACTAATGAAGCAATGTAACACATCTGAGAAATCGTATAATCGCAAACACCTGTGACGCCAATTGTCCCAGGGAACCAGGTAGGAAACTGTTGTCATTTCTAAATGGCAAGACTGAAATGTAAGCAAAAACACTTAAAGTCTGGAATGTGCACTTTCATCACGTCTGATTTGTAATTTTAAATCAAGGAAAAATGTGTCATTGTTCCAAACATTATGGAAGGTACTGCACATAATTACCAAAACAGACTCATTGACTACAACACTATTTCCCATTTATCTTAAACACTGGAATTTGACAAGATGGTACATCTAGGGCAGTAGGTATCCGCTAAGGGAGGAAATGTCAATTTATCAATATTTAGGGTTCAAAAAAATAAGTCATAACAGAAAAATACCCCAAAATCTCAAAAATGCCTTGACAGAATGACTGAAATTTGGTGAGGTTGTAGAAAAAACAAAACTAGCCAACAATAATATTGATATTTGTCATTAATAATGCCCTAGGCAAGTGGGACATTCTAATGCACTGCGTCCCCCGTTGTGCCACATAGCTGACAGCGATCTTGCGTAGGAATGGTGAATCCTGGTTTATGCAAATGAAGGCCATGTGCACAAGCAAAGTGAAAGGGCCTAAGTTTGGCAAAGCACAAAAAAGATGCATTTAGCAAGTGTTTGCCAGGTGTTGTGGCTGTGAGTGGGGGCAACACTTCCTATCATGTAGTGTGCTTCTCCAGACGACTGCATCAGCCCACACAAAGTTTAAATAAGAGCAATAACAAATGTGATATGTCATCAAAGGGAGCATATCTACTGCATTTTTCCCCCCCACATCCACTTTGGGGTAACAATTTCATTGTATCACTGGATTACTGTGCTAATCTCAGTGTTGTGTTTCTTGATGACACATAGCATTTCAAGAGTGGAGAGTTTTTCCCCCCTTCGTGACTTGAATGCAAATGAAAGAGTGAGGTTAAAGGGCATTCCCTTAGTGAAATGAGAGCAGTTCTAAACAGAGAAGAATATTGTGCAGCATTGGCAATCATTTCAGTGGACTGTGTGTGTAACAAATGTCACAGAAAATAAAATAAACTGATGACACTATTTTTTTTTTATCAGTGTATTGCCTTACATTTTTGAAAAAGCCAGCATTGTTGTCCATCTGTATATCATCAAGTTTGCAATATCAATCAAAGATCAGCAATAAGCATTTTTGGAAATTAAAAATGGGGAAAAATCACCACAAATTAACCAATGGAGAAAAGCCCCAGTTAAGCAGAATGAAGCAGTATTTTTTTTATGTAACTGACAGTGGTTTTGAATGAGTAAAAGTAATTAGTAAGTTTTCTTTGTGTTTTTTTTGGAAGACATTGGCTTTGATGCTAATGGAAAGTGAAGATGTTTTATAACTGAATCAACTATAAAGCACCTTTGCTACATTACGGAATACCACTTTAATACAGAGTTCTGCTGAAATCCCTTACATACCAACACAACCAAGGACCATATGTGGCATATTCAACAGTAAGCAGCTCAAGCAAACAAATACTATTAGCCCTTCATTTATTAAAAAAATGCATAGAGAAAAGTACTTCTGATACATCCAGTTAACCAATGACCCTGTAAATGTTGCCCATTGACTTAAAGAACTCTGCAAAACAGCTAGCATATATACAGTGCATCCGGAAAGTATTCACAGTGCATCACTTCTTCCACATTTTGTTATGTTACAGCCTTATTCCAAAATGGATTAAATTCATTTTTTTTCCTCAGAATTCTACACACAATACCCATAATGACAGCTTGAAAAAAGTTTACTTGAGGTTTATGCAAATTTATTAAAAATAAAAAAACTGAGAAATCACATGCACATAAGTATTCACAGCCTTTGCTCAATACTTTGTCGATGCACCTTTGGCAGCAATTACAGCCTCAAGTCTTTTTGAATATGATGCCACAAGCTTGGCACACCTATCCTTGGCCAGTTTCGCCCATTCCTCTTTGCAGCACCTCTCAAGCTCCATCAGGTTGGATGGGAAGCATCGGTGCACAGCCATTTTAAGATCTCTCCAGAGATGTTCGATCGGATTCAAGTCTGGACTCTGGCTGGGCCACTCAAGGACATTCACAGAGTTGTCCTGGAGCCACTCCTTTGATATCTTGGCTGTGTACTTAGGGTCGTTGTCCTGCTGAAAGATGAACCATCGCCCCAGTCTGAGGTCAAGAGTGCTCTGGAGCAGGTTTTCATCCAGGATGTCTCTGTACATTGCTGCAGCCATCTTTCCCTTTATCCTGACTAGTCTCCCAGTTCCTGCCGCTGAAAAACATCCACACAGCATGATGCTGCCACCACCATGCTTAACTGTAGGGATGGTATTGGCCTGGTGATGAGCGGTGCCTGATTTCCTCCAAACGTGACGCTTGGCATTCACACCAAAGAGTTCAATCTTTGTCTCATCAGACCAGAGGATTTTCTTTCTCATGGTCTGAGAGTTCTTCAGGTGCCTTTTGGCAAACTCCAGGCTGGCTGCCATGTGCCTTTTACTAAGGAGTTGCTTCCATCTGGCCACTCTACCATACAGGCCTGATTTGTTGGATTGCTGCAGAGATGGTTGTCCTTCTGGAAGGTTCTCCTCTCTCCACAGAGGACCTCTGGAGCTCTGACAGAATGACCATCGGAATCTTGGTCACCTCCCTGACTAAGGCCCTTCTCCACCGATCGTTCAGTTTAGATGGCCGGCCAGCTCTAGGAAGAGTCCTGGTGGTTTCGAACTTCTTCCACTTATGGATGATGGAAGCCACTCTATTCATTGGGACCTTCAAAGCAGCAGAAATTTTTCTGTAACCTTCCCCAGATTTGTGCCTCGAGACAATCCTGTCTCGGAGGTCTACAGACAATTCCTTTGACTTCATGCTTGGTTTGTGCTCTGACATCAACTGTCAACTGTGGGACCTCATATAGACAGGTGTGTGCCTTTCCAAATCATGTCCAATCAACTGAATTTACCACAGGTGGACTCCAATTAAGCTTCAGAAACATCTCAAGGAAGATCAGGGGAAACAGGATGCACCTGAGCTCAATTTTGAGCTTCATGGCAAAGGCTGTGAAAACTTATGTACATGTGATTTCTCAGTTTTTTTATTTTTAATAAATTTGCAAAAACCTCAAGTAAACTTTTTTCACGTTGTCATTATGGGGTGTTGTATGTAGAATTCTGAGGAAAAAAATGAATTTAATCCATTTTGGAATAAGGCTGTAACATAACAAAATGTGGAGAAAGTGATGCGCTGTGAATACTTTCCGGATGCACTGTATACTTAAAACAACACGAGAGTAAACTTAATTTTATCCCACAAGAGTTAAAGATTATAGCAGTTGTCTACTGGGGTTAAATTTTTAATTTCAACAAATTACGAGATCATTATTTGATTTTCAAAAAATAATGGTAAAAACAAATCACAGACCATTACAGAAGACACTCATGGATTGATCCCAACAATATAGAGCACATGCCTTTGGGGAGTGGGAGGAAAACCACAGTACTAAACAAAATCTACACAGACATGTAAGGAACTTTCCAATTACACTGGCCAGTGCCCAGGTACAAAATTTAAATCCAACCCTCTGTAGCTTTGAGGCTAACCACAACATTACCATGCTGTTCTAAAACACTAAAATTTACAAATACTTTAGGTGTAGCTTCCAGGAAAAAATCCACTTTCATTATTAACATTATACAGTGTATTACCCAACATCATATTGGGTAATCAATGATATTGGTGAAACAGTTTCCTCCTAACAGCAACCTAAGCCGTATTCAAACATTTCTAATTGAATTTTCCTCACATTTCTCCTAACACAATAAAGAACAGCATTAAAAAAAGTCACAAGATTAGAGAGCTACTGTACTGTACTGCTTTGTTGGTCACAGAGGAAGCAAATATATAGTACAGGGCTTTCACATGTCAAAAATTTCTGTATAAAAAAAACAGAAACATACAAAATAACTAAATAAAACAAAATACAAAAAAATCATATTCATGTACTCACCAAAGCAGAACTCAGCCTTTGGTCTTTGCTTTGTTGCATCACTGACCTAAAAATAAAAATTAAAAAAAAAAAAATCAACATTATAGGTTAACAATAACTTTTGTAAACACTAAAATGTAAGCTTTACAGAACTGATGGAGGTGATCAGCTTGTAATAAAAGTTTCTTACAAATCATAACTTAACTAGACTAGTGGCAATTGTCTGACCCTAAAGTATTGCTCAATACAAATAAATATCATTAGAGCTGTGGCTTTTTATTTTTAAAAATGATGAATGGCTGAGAATAGACATCCTAATGTCAGAACTGAAAGAAAATTCCCACAAATACACAATGCAGAATCACAGATGAAAACAAAATGACTACTGTGTAAAATTAACCTGTATGTCCATATAACCAGCAAATAATACAAGGCAAATATGCTTGTAGTACTTAGATATAAGACTTAAATTCTATTTTTACAGTTAGGTCCATAAATATTTGGACAGAGACAACTTTTTTCTAATTTTGTTTCTGTACCACAATGAATTTTAAATGAAACAACTCAGATGCAGATGAAGTGCAGATTTTCAGCTTTAATTCAGTGGGGTGAACAAAATGATTGCATAAAAATGTGAGACAACTAAAGCATTTTTTAACACAATCCCTTCATTTCAGGGGCTCAAAAGTCATTGGACAAATTAAATAACTGGAAATAAAATGTTCATTTCTAACACTTGGTTAAAAACCCTTTGCTGGCAATGATAGCCTGAAGTCTTGCACTCATGGACATCACCAGATGCTGGGTTTCCTCCTTTTTAATGCTCTGCCAGGCCTTTACTGCAGCGGCTTTCAGTTGCTGTTTGTTTGTGGGCCTTTCTGTCGAAGTTTAGTCTTCAACAAGAGAAATGCATGCTCAATTGGGTTAAGATCAGGTGACCGACTTGGCCATTCAAGAATTTTCCACTTCTTTGCTTTAACACTAGAATTACCAGAGCCTATGAAAAAACTCGTAGATCCGTCCCACTTTAAATCTCTTCACACTTCTCCATCAGCGTCTTTTGTCCTATAAATTTGTTGATAAGCGCAAGCAGTCTACTATCACATCCCCCACCGCCGCACAGTTTTCTCAGCTCAAATCTGTTTACCTGCGTGTCAGTTGCTTGGAGTTGTATAGAGTGAGAAGTCAAGCAAAATGCCACCTTTTATAAATACTATATCGTTATTTGGAACACATGCATTTCGTGTGTGTTCCGTGTCTACAAAGATCTATGTAAACACATCGTTAAAACAGAAACGTTTTTCATGTTTTAGTAATAATTGACAAAATGTAGACATGAAGTTTATAATGTGTGAAGCCTAAAGTCCAAATATCAAAGAAACACTTTCACAACAGGTACAAATATACCTGAACAAATATGCTCAGTCAGTCTGTAACAGCCGGTGTAAATGTGTGATACTTGTAAAGCTTAGCTTTGCTTTGCTTTTTTTTTAAATTCAGTTTCATTCTCTGTCGCGTTCACGATTCTAACCTACACCAATCTGACACTGCTGTTTCACATAAAGTCGCGCTATAGCTCAAATGTTATTTATATGGATCACACAAAGATGCGCTATAGCTCAAATGTTTTTATTTGGATCACAGAAAGACGCGCTATAGCTCAAGTGTTTTTATTTGGATCACATAAAGACGCGCTACAGCTCGCTAGAGCTCAAATGTTATTTATTTGGATCACATTAAGACGCGCTATAGCTTGCTATAGCTCAAATGTTATTTATTTGGATCACATAAAGACATGCTATAGCTCGCATGTTATTTATTTCGCCAACGCTACACCTTCCAGATCTAAACACTAGCGTGGTGTATGTGCCCAGAAAAAGTCTAACTGCATTCTCGTACCATTGCTCGCATACTAAAGTGTCAGCAGGTATTTTTCATGACATTACACATGTAATTTGTGAGCATGTCTTTGACGATCAAACAGAGGAAGCTCTGCAGTTCACTTGTGACTTTATACTGTAGATCTGGCTCTTACATACAAAGGATGGTGCATGTGCCCAAAACATTAACATTTAAATGTTACTTACATAAAAGCCAGAGCTAATGTTATTTACCTTGAGTTATATACTTACACGACGAGGGTTCTACATCGGATCAAGAATGTACTTTTGCCATCGCTGTACTTTGTATATGTACATGGGAAGCTCTGCACTCGAGAATCGTCGGCATGAGTTGAGTATACCTCTGTTATAGTGCGTCTATGTGAAAATAGCAGCGTCAAATGCGGGTTGAGGTGGGGGGGTTTCCATTTTGCTTGACTTCACACTCTATACAACTCCAAGCTACTGACACGCAGGTAAACAGATTTGAGCTGAGAAAACTGCGCCAGTGGGGGATGTGATAGCAGGCTGATTGCTGTTTGCTGCTTATCGATATATTTACAGGACAAAAGACGCTGATGGAGAAGTGTCAAGCGATTTAAGGTGGGACGGATCGACTAGTTTATTCGTAGGCTCTGGTAATTCTAGTGTTAATAAACTCCTGGGTTGCTTTGGCTGTATGTTTTGGGTCATTGTCCATCTGTATCATGAAACGCCGCCCAATCAATTTGACTGCATTTAGCTGGATTTGAGCAGACAGTATGTCTCTGAACACCTCAGAATTCATTTGGCTGCTTCTGTCCTGTGTCACATCATCAATAAACACTAGTGTCCCAGTGCCACTGGCAGCCATGCACGCCCAAGCCATCACACTGCCTCCACCGTGTTTTACAGATGATGTGGTATGTTTTGGATAATGAGCTGTTCCACGCCTTCTCCATAGTTTTTTCTTGCCATCATTCTGGTAGAGGTTGATCTTGGTTTCATCTGTCCAAAGAATGTTTTTCCAGAACTGTGCTGGCTTTTTTAGATGTTCTTTAGCAAAGTCCAATCTAGCCTTTCTATTCTTGTGGCTTATGAGTGGCTTGCACCTTGCAGTGCACCCTCTGTATTTACTTTCATGCAGTCTTCTCTTTATGGTAGACTTGGATATCGATACGCCTACCCCCTGGAGAGTGTTGTTCACTTGATTCACTGTTGTGAAGGTGTTTCTCTTCACCATGGAAATGATTCTGCGATCATCCACCACTGTTGTCTTCCGTGGACGTCCATGTCTTTTTGTGTTGCTGAGTTCACCAGTGCTTGCTTTCTTTCTCAGGATGTACCAAACTGTAGATTTTGCCACTCATAATATTGGGAGAGCTCCTTTGACCGCATGTTGTCTGTTCACAGCAAAATATTCCACATGCAAGCACCACACCTCAAATCAACTCCAGGCCTTTTATCTGCTTAATTGATAATGACATAACGACGGACTTGCCCATTTCTGCCCATGAAATAGCCTTTGATTGTTCAATTACTTTTGAGCCCCTGAAATGAAAGGATTGTGTTAAAAAAAATGCTTTAGTTGCTTCACATTTTCATGTAATCGTTTTGTTCACCCCACTGAATTAAAGCTGAAAGTCTGCACTTCAACTGCATCTGAGTTGTTTCATTTAAATTTCATTGTGGTAATGTACAGAACCAAAATTAGAAAAAAGTTGTCTCTGTCCAAATATTTATGGACCTAACTGTATGTACTTAAAAACAAAGTAATACAGGGGAGATTTAGATAGATAGATAGATAGATAGATAGATAGATAGATAGATAGATAGATAGATAGATAGATAGATAGATAGATAGATAGATAGATAGATAGATAGAATTCTGTCTAACAAAGAAATTGACAGAAATGTTCAAAACTTCAGTTTAACATTTCTGGAATCTAAAAGAGTGCTATTTCTAAAATTTAGCCACTGTAAATGTTCATGAATGAGATGGCAAATACACCTTGATGCTTCATATAAATTGCCAACGGGAATTCAAAATCAATTCTTCTGACCAAACTCTACCAAGAATAATGAAGATGGATACTGATTCACTGATAATAAAAAAATATATTGTGAACCTTACATTTGGAAGGATTCATCCAATAATTTATGAAGTGGTATATGGAAAGATACATGAATCCATAAATGTGATGGTAAAGGGAAAAAATAAATATCACATCCAAATCATCTTATACAAATCTATATATTTTGCTGTTCTTTTCCACATAGGAGCTTTTCACCTGAGGGATATGGTATACACATCAACACTGGTGCCCAACTTGAACACAAACAATTAAGAGTGTCAGTGGTTTGCAAATTGTTTGCAAAATACAAAGACTTTTTTCATTCTGTGGCTCAAACTGTCTTAAGATTTTGAAGAAGCTGATTTACAAAGGAAATAGACGAAGAACTCAAAAGAACATACATAATGGGTGGCTTGAATTCACACATACATCCAAAACAGGTAGCCTCCTGTTTCAGAAAAAACTAAAGCTAAAATCTAATTTTTCTATTGGAGATTTCCTCAACAGAACAAAATAATCAACTTTTGAGAAGTAATCTATGTATCACTACCAGGATGGAAAACCAGTTTAGAAATTTTGACTGGAAAAATGCATAAAATAGTCACTATACAGCACACAGTGAGTCACTGAAAGTTTTGAAGAAATTAGATCTTTGTTTTCAAAAGCATTTCTATCAATCTGTAAATTAAGCCTAAAAAGTACAGTACATCTTTACATATATTTTCAAGAACAAAATGTAACCAGAGGAAACATTATCTGGAGAGGAGAGTTTATTAGAAACATCTTTGCCATTTGATAAATTAGGACCTATAAATATTCCTTCCTCGATCACTAACTTTCAGAAAATATTAAATATGTTGCAGTTGTTCTAGAATATTTTTAATGCATGGCTGGACAGAGCACTACATTTTCTTTTATCTGGACAGTAAGAAAATATTAAATCAAACCAAATACAACACAGATATTTTTAAGATTAAAAAAATTAGTTAATGTCTCCATACAACCAATGATACTATTCTTCAGCAATTCATTTAACACTAGAATTACCAAAGCCTACGAAAAAACTCATAAACCTGGCCCACCTTAAATCCGTTTGCACCTCTCTGTCAGCGTCTTTTGTTTTATAAACGTGTCGATAAGCACATTTACACCTGGTGCAGCTGCATTGTTCTTATAAGTGAGTGGACGTTTCTTGTGGAGAGGGCTTCTGTTCTCTTTCTCCAATGTAGAACCCTTATCCTCATCTGAGTTCACCTCTGTTATAGCACGTCTTTATTTGAAAACAGCAGTATCAGATCGGGGGGAGCGTGAACGAGACAGAGAATAAAACTGAATTAAAAAAAAAAAATGCTAGCCTCACTAGCGATAAACAAAGCTCGATCTGAGAGAGCTTTTTGCTGTTTCTGTGACGGTGGGAGGATAGGATAGCAGGCTGCTTGCTGCTTGTGCTTATCAACACATTTACAACACAAAAGATGCTGACGAAGACATGCAAATGCGTTTAAGGTGGGCTGGGTTTACAAATTTTTTCGTAGGCTTTGGTAATTCTAGTGTTATTAAAACAATTATGACATTGTAATTGCAATCGAATGGAGGAGATCTGTGAAATGAACAAGAACAAGGATGTAGTTTTCTCACACCAAGAAAACATTGTGATAGTTTTGCTCTACTACAACATTCAATGAGTTTTCTGGCACATTAAACTGAACATTTCTTGAACTGGCAAAATTCATCTGTGCCAACAGAGACCCATTAAAGATTTTTAGTACGGATAGCAAGTGGTTGAATAAAACAACTACATTTCTTAATCAAACCAAACAGTAGTTTAAAAACTGAATAAATGTCTTAACTTGTTTACTGAAGTAAGAAATGGACCAACTGCTAACTGCCTTTAGCCTAATATGACAATTACTTAGAGATGGTGTCTTTTAAAAATAAATGTCTTATGAAAATTTTGTTCCTCTTAGTAAGCAAAGAGTAAGAGTAATGAGATTTAAATGTTTCATATTACAAATATTTGCTTGAAAACATTAAAACATGCAATAAAAAGTGTGGGGCTACATGTAGAATATTTTCCAGTATAATTTATATGCAACTAGAAAGTTTTTGCATAAATTGCTTATCAAATTTACAGTGCTCTCCATAATGTTTGGGACAAAGGTACATGTTTCCTTGATTTACCCCAGTTTAAAATTAGAATCAAACAATTCAGACATGATTAAAGTGCACACTGCTGACTTTAGTTTAAGGATATTTGCATATATTTCCATCACACCATGAAGAAATTACAACACTTCCTATACATATTCCCCCCATTTCAGGGCACATAATAATGGTAAATCAAGGAAAAAATTGTGTCTTTGTCCCAAACATTATGGAAGGCACTGCAGATAAATAATGCAAATAGTGTCTAATGTATTCTCAAAATAAAGTGTGCCTGGGACTTTATGTTATTTCAACATTTAAAATCATTTAATATATTTGTCTAGATCCTGTTATTAAATACAGTCTCAAGCGTTTGATGAACTCTGATCCCTTTCCCTTACTTAACTATAATCTATACAAAAGCAGAGAGACTCATCTTCTTTCAAAAGATGAACTACCTGATGAACTTTTACTATACTACTTGTTGGTCTAATAGACAGATTTTCAAAATTATAATTCTACTGGTTTTCCTTTTCCATGACCCTGAATTGGATAAGTGGGTTATAAAATGGATGGATAATTTTCATTTGGCTTAGACTAAGAAACATAACAAGTAAACAAATGTACCATAAGCAGATTTGCACTCAGTAAATTTTCTATGGTACAATCATAATTTTAATGTAGAGGCAACATTAATGCTCTTCCGTTGCTGACTTTGTGGACTTAAGTCTGAAGATTGGATACGAAGATCAGAAACAGAACAGCTGAGGCAACTGTGACACTGGAAACATAGAAAATCAGTTCTTAAAATATAAAGGGCATTTTACAACAGCAACAATGGATTTCCAAAAACATTTTACTGAATAGTGAATTCAACAAAAAAAAGACACTGATTCAATGCAGTCCCACATAATGTGTCACGTACTGTATATACTGCTTACATCATAACCATTCTATTTGAAGTTCATCAAAACCAAACACGTTAATCAATCAAAACTTACTGAAGCTTCAGCTGCTACAGATTCAACTAGTGCTACAGCAGGCGTAAGATGTTAATGAAAGCTATAACAAACAACTGATCCCCATGTGAGGTTTTACTGTTTTACTCAATCTCGTTAATTCCCTGTCATTTAGGACTCGAAACCCCCCCCCCCCCCAAAAGACGACTGGCCCCTGCGCAATTAAAACAAAAATCTTCTTTTAAACTTCTAATCACAGATGACTTACCAGCGGGCTTAGGAATCTACATATTCTTAATTTGACTAAAAGTTCCATCTGGGCTGCTTCATTAAATTACACCTTTCTCTACTGCTCTGAAATTCTAGGAGATGGCAGAATGTTAACTATCTCTGATGGTGTGGGCCGTCTCCACACTCCCAGTTGCTCTATGGAGCCTCTTGAACCCAACACCGTCTGTAATCTAACCAAAGGATAAACCTAGCAGATGAGGACACATACCTTTATGCACCTACCCCTTGTCTGGCTGTGTCAAAGTTTTTTTTTTTAATAATCAAAATCGGTAAAACAACAGTGTCCAAAAAAGTGCAGTGCAGTTAATATATAATTAACCTATAAAAACAGGGTGAAGGTAAAGGATAAAATCAGAATAATAATCATTAAAATTGGAGGTTAAAAACCAGAGACGGTCCATTAAAAAAAGATCCCCAATACCTCCTTTTCAAATCCGCCAACAGGTGCAGTCAACCTTCAAATTCCAGCTCAGGTCCCAATTGCCCGGTCTTTGTCAATCCTGGGGCACCACAAGGAGGCACATGCATCGCTCCTACTCCCAGGCAAACGCGCAGCAGGACTGCCCCTTCCACAGCCTTCTGGTTCCTATAGCCCAGAGACTCATACCCGACCACCACCTGCCTCATTCGTTTCTGCACGGAAGCTCTCTCTGTCTCTGCCTCCTTTTTTCCCCTCCTCTTCTTTTTACTTTAACCTCCTTTGTGTCTCTCCTCCCTTCTTTCTCACTGGCCGGTCTATTTTTTCCTCTTCGTTTCTCTTCCTCATTTGCCGTGCCGGTTCCCCCTTAAATGTCAACATGGGTGCAGCACCTCAATGGCACACCGCAGAAGGCTGATAAAGCAATTGAGACTAACCGCACTCTCATGTGGAGATGTATCTCACCAACCTTCCCCAGCTGTGCGAGCACGCACACGTACAGAGTTTGAACCAACCAGTTAATTATTTACTTATATAGCACGGGCTAATGATTATTAATCTGCAGATTCACTATTCCACACTATCAAAAAAATAATTTCCAGTGTTATGGATAGTGTTTTCATTCTTTAAGTCTCTACAAAGCTCAACCAAAAATGTAGAAATCAACCGAGATGGTTTTAAGTTCAATTATGGAATTATGAGAGTAAAAAAGAATGTAGCATCTTCAAAAACATGAACTTTTTTATATTACTGAGTTTATTAAACCTATTTATGTCTACCATCTTCCTCTGAGTAATTTCAAAAAATCGTATTTATCTATCCATTACCAAACTTGCTGAGCTAAGCAGAGGTCAGAACTAACACTGGGTGAGGTAAGAGTCAATCACAGGACACACTCAGATATCAATCACTCACAAAGGAATAGTTCACAGTCACCAATTAACTTGATGCATATATTTTTTGCATTTAAGAGGAAAAATTGGTCACCCACAGAAAAAGAATTATGCATGCAAACACAGGAACAATGTCCACAACTGTATCTGAAATGAAGGCTATAGGATAACAGCACTGTACTGCCCCAAAAAAAGGTAATTAATCATTTAAATTATTACATTTTGGGAGTACACTGTCAAATACAGTTCTGACTCTACTGGTTATTGGCCACTTGCACACAGTAACTGAGTAATCCTTTAAAAATTTCAGGGTTGTATTGTAATGAAATTGAAATACTGTGTTACTATACTTGAGAATTTTCTGAGAAAATTTCTATTAGGAGTATAAAAATTTTTGGCAACTTTAACATCATTACATTTTTAAATGCAAATTGCTACTTTTACTCTGGTACATTTTACAATATTAAATTAGAAAACAAAAGGGCTACTTAAACATGCACAATCTTACAGGCTTTTGTTGCTTTAGGAAAATTTGTGGAAAATCTGAGGTGATTTTTAAATTTAAATTGGTTCTCTTTTTGGATAAGGAGAAAAGCCAAGCAAAATGACACGTTTTATTGGCTAACTAAAAAGATTTCAATTTTGTGTCATTTTGATTGGCTTTTCTCTATATTCATAATGGCTAACACGGTACAACACCCTAGTACTTTTTGGATAAGGGAAAGTTTAAATGCTTTCTAGTTAAATTAACTGTAATTATGTATTCCCTGCTACTAATATTCACCTTACAAACAGGTTTTCAGTAACAGACTAGCTCCTTCATGAAGGGAGGAAGCTGATAGGTCTGTCATATGCCTTCCCCACTGAATTAGGAGGCAACAATTTAGATGTCAGCTTATGTTGAATGTCACTTCTTCAAAATGCAGTAATTTGGATTATACTTTAGTGATTGTAATACTAATCACTCACAAAAAGATTGTCTGAATTATTTTAGTTTTTTAAGAACATTATTTTGACTATATATAAAATGGGCAGCTGCACAATGGTTCAAGTTCTAAGTTTACATGTTCTCTCTTTGTCAACATGGGTTTCCTTCATATGCTCAAAGATTCAAAGGTATGCAGGTTAGGTGGATTAGTGATGCTACACTGGCCCTTGATATATATGTGTGTATGTGTGTGTGTTCACCCAGTGATGGGCTGGTGTCTTGGCCAGGGCTTGTTCATACCTTGAACAGTGATCCCTCGCTGTATCACGTTTCGACTTTCGCAGCTTCACTCTATCGCGATTTTTTCTCATACACGCTTACATCACTACGCATGGACTTGGATAAAAGTTCTCAGAAAGCGCAACAATGGCTCCTAAACGTGCTGCTTTTTCTAAGCCTTCTGAAAATAAAACTAAGCGCTGGAGGAAGATGCTTACCATCCAGGAGAAGGTGAAACTCTTAGATATGATTAAAGATGGCAAGAAGATCATGGAGGTTGCCCGGCATTACAACCTGAATGAGTCTACTATTCGCTCCATCCGTAAAGATGAAAAGAACATCCACAAAACGGCTACTGTCTCTTTCAACAAGGAAGCAAAGCGTGTCGTGACAAGCCGTAATAAGTTCATAGTGAAAATGGAGTCTGTCCTAGCCATTTGGATCAGCGACAGCCACAAGAAAAACATTCCGTTGGATTCACTGGTCATCCGGGAGAAGGCAAAGCAGCTCTATCAGCGTTTTACAGCGGACGAACCTCAACCAGGACCCTCTTCTGCAACGTTCATGGATTTCACGGCGAGCAAGGGTTGGTTTGAGAAGTTTCAGAAGAGGCATCAACTGAAGAGTGTCGTTCTCCACGGAGAAGCTGCCTCCGCTGACCAGCCTGCAGCAGAGGACTACGTGAACAACACGTTCAAGAAAATCCTTGAGGAGGGCAAGTATCATCCAGAAAGGGTGTTCAATATGGACGAAACAGGACTGTTCTGGAAAAGAATGCCTTCCCGGACATTCATTTTCAAGGATGAGGCCAAGGTCTGTGGCTTCAAGGCGTATAAGGATCGCGTGATTATTGTTATGTGTGGAAATGCGGAGGGATTTTGCTCAAGCCTGCCCTTATCTATAAAGCCAAGAACCCTAGAGCCCTGAAGAATAAAAACAAGAACCAGCTGCCAGTGCATTGGATGCACAACAACAAGGGCTGGATCACGAAGCAGCTGTCATCAGACTGGTTCCACGAGTGCTTCATCCCCCAAGTCAAGCTGTATCTCACGGAGAAGGGACTCGAGTTTAATGTCCTTCTCCTCATGGACAATGCTGGAGGTCATGCGCAAGACCTATCCTACGGTGGTGTGTGGATTGAGTTCCTTCCTCCCAACACCACTTCGCTGATCCAGCCCATGGATCAAGGCGTTATTCGCACGTTCAAAGCCCTCTACACGCGAAACACCCTGCAGCACCTTGTCGAAGGCGTGAACGTTGAGGAGAACTTCTTGCTGAAGGAGTACTGGCGGCAGTATACCATCGCGACCTGTATGAAGAATATCCAGGCTGCATTGAAGGACGTAAAGACGGAGACCGTGAAGGCCAGCTGGAAGATGTTGTGGCCTGAAATTTTCCACGACTGCAGAGGATTCACCCCAGAGGATATAAGCAACTCGGCAGTGGATAAGGCAGTTAGGCTAGCCCACATGCTGACAGGAGAAGGTTTCGCGGATATGACCCACGATGACGTGGATGAGCTGCGGAAGACACATTCGGACCCCTTAACTGACGAGGATCTGGTGGAGAGGACTAAATCTGCGAGTAAGGAGGAGGAGGAGGAAGAGCAGCCACAGGTTCCTGGGGGTCAGGAGGAGGAAGTTGGCCTTACACATGAGCGTCTCTCGCAAGTCGTGAGAACTATTAAGGAAGTACAGGACATGTTTGGCAAATGGGACCCAGAAATGATGTGTGCATTGCAGTTCCAGAATACGCTTGATGGAGCGATAGAACCCTACAAAAGCCTCCTCACGCATATGAAAAGACAGCGCCAGCAACTGCCTATCACGATGTTCTTCAGCCGTGCACCCAGACACCCACTGCCTGCTCCTAGTACTGCTTCAGCGGAAGAAGGCAACGACGCACCTGTGGAAGATACTGCACCACCTCAACACTCTCCTACTGAGGTCGTGCCTTCATAGGTTAGTGGTTGTGTGTAATAACGGTGTGTGTGTAATTAAATGTACAGTACAATAATAATAATATGATATTTGTAACGTCTAATATGTCTTATTTTCTCTAATATACAGTATTGGGTAATACAGTAATCCCTCCTCGATCGCGGGGGTTGAGTTCCAGAACCCCCCGCGAAAGGTGAAAATCCGCGAAGTAGAAACATATGTTTATATGGTTATTTTTATATTGTCATGCTTGGGTCACAGATTTGCACAGAAACACAGGAAGTTGTAGAGAGACAGGAACTTTATTCAAACACTGCAAACAAACATTTGTCTCTTTTTCAAAAGTTTAAACTGTGCTCCATGACAAGACAGAGATGACAGTTCCGTCTCACAATTAAAAGAAAGCAAACATATCTTCCTCTTCAAAGGAGTGCGCGTCAGGAGCAGAGAATGTCAGAGAGAGAGAGAAAAGCAAACAAATCAATAGGGCTGTTTGGCTTTTAAGTATGCGAAGCACCGCCGTATAAAGCAGTTGCAATGAAGGCAGCAGCTCACACCCCCTCCGGCAGGAGCAGAGAATGTCAGTGAGAGAGAGAGAGAGACAGATAAAAACAAACAGTCAAAAATCAATACGTGCCCTTCGAGCTTTTAAGCATGCGAAGCACCGTTCAGCATGTCGCTTCACGAAGCAGCTGCACAGAAGGGAGCAACGTGAAGGTAATCTTCCAGCATTTTTAGACAAGCGTCCGTATCGTCTAGGTGTGCGGACAGCCCCCCTGCTCACACCCCCTCTGTCAGGAGCAGAGAATGTCAGAGCAAGAGAGAGAGAGAGAAAAAAGTAAGTTGGGTAGCTTCTCAGCCATCTCCCAATAGCATCCCTTGTATGAAATCAACTGGGCAAACCAACTGAGGAAGCATGTACCAGAAATTAAAAGATCCATTGTCCACAGAAATCCACAAACCAGCAAAAAATCCGTGATATATATTTAAATATGCTTACATATAAAATCCGTGATAGAGTGAAGCCGCAAAAGGCGAAGCGCGATACAGCGAGGGATTACTGTACGCGTGTAATGGTGACTAACGGGTGTTACTTCATGTCTATAGAGGGCTCTAATAATGTTAAAAAACGTATTTAGAAGGTTGTAAACAGGTTTTCTATACTCTAACTGTGAAAATATTCGATTTATAAATAAAGAATCCTACTTCGCGAAAATTCATTTATCGCGGTAGAGTCTGGAACGGATTAACCGTGATAAACGAGGGTTCACTGTACATCACATATATCTATCTCAAATAAGACTATTTCCTTAATATATCGGGACAAAATCCAAATTCAAAGTTTATCATCAGGCACCAGCCCCATTAGGAAATACTGAAAAAATTGCTGCTTATTTGTCAGATAGTTCTTGATTTAAAATTACTGCAAAACCTTAAATGACATTATTCATAGTAGCACAAGATGGGACAAGACCCAGACCAAAAAAATCTTTTATAATATTTAAAACTACTAATTTTTAGTAAATATGATTTTCACTATATTACACACATGACAACACACTTTAACAAAAAGGCACTACATAAATAAAATGTATTATTACTAAATGTAACATTTATAGCATTACTCTTATTATCATTGTCACAATAAAAAAGAACTGCCATTCCAATCCCTCTCACTGCAAAAATACAAACTCAAAATAACAATTAAAATATTATAAATTATCTCAGAAAATTTCCTTACCTTTGAAATATAAGTTAGTTTGAGGGCACCAACAAATTGCGTCCCAGATGGCAAATTCTAAAATAACAAAACAATTTTTTCAGATTTTCATCAATGAACAAAAATGATTAAGAGTAACATGATGGTTAATGCTTTTTTTTCCTCACACCAAACTTACCACTCTACTATGCTCAGGTGTAGTGTGTTAAGTGACATTATTTGTATACCCTTCATACGAAGTATTACAGCATACAGTGACACGAAATAACGTTTCTTAGAACTGCAGCACAAACTACTGTATACATAAAGACAGAATAAATGTAACACAGGTAAGGAACTATACTACACTATAAATAGCTAAACTGATAAGTGAATAGACAGTGATAATTTTAAATAGACAGTAATACATACATACAGTACACAAATAACTAATAATAAAAAAGACATAAATAAGAAAGTAGGAGCAGATCTAAGGGTAGGGGTGCAGCACAATGTTCAAGAATCCAGACAGCCAAGGGGTAGACGTTGTTGCAGAACCTGGCCAAACTTGTTCAGATGCTACAATACCTAATGCCAGACAGATGTGGACAAAGAGAGGGGAGAAAGTGGTCCATGGCAATCCCACAGGCTTTGCAGATGCAACACTTTATAAATATGTCATTAAAAAAGGACAGAGAGGTCCAGGTGATCTTTTCTGCTGTATACACTGTGTTGTAGAACTTTATGGTCAAAACTGAAACTGGTCAGACCTCTCTAAATGATGTCTCTGTAGTCTGTAGAATGCTTTCTTCCGCTGCCAAAGGAAATGGAGACACTGGTACGCATTCTTGGCTATGGAAGTGGTGGTGTTAATTGACCAAGTAAAGTTAGCTGCCAGGTGCAGACCAATGAACTTCATACTCTTGACCAATTCCATAACAGACCTCTCAATGTGCAGTGCGGTGTGGATAGAATGGGCCTTCCTGAAGTCAACAATCATCTCTTTCCTCTTGTCCAAAGTAAGAGACTGGTTGTTGCGCATGCAACAGTCCACCAATTGCTATAACTCCATTGTGTAAGCTGACTCATACCCATTGCTGATGAGACGCACCACTGTTGTATCATCCGCAAGCTTAATGATGATGTCAGAATTGTACGCAACCATACAATCGTGAGCAGAAGTGAACTGAGTACACAGCCACGGGGGGCACCAGTGCTCAGCATGATAATACCGAAGATGGTTTTTCACATGTGGACTGTCTGAGGTCTATCTGTAGCTTAAGTATAATTTGCTTGACTTGTACTTCATATATGATGAAATACAATCTAACATCCTATTAGCCTTCCCGATTATTTCCGTATACTGCGAGTGAGTCAAATAAGGAGTAATTTCAAGTGTCAAACCTCTATGTATTCAGATCTAATTTTTTTATTTCTATGTGTAATACCTTAAACTCTTACATTACATTTATCTGGCATAAATCTGCCCAAATATGAATGCTGTCCAGGTCCGTCTATAATAATTTAGCCAATCCTGAATTTTCTAACCTTCCTCTTGGTTGGGTATCACCTGCAAATTAAAACAACTTCTTGTACATGTTTTTAAAGACTGTTTATATATATTAAAAGGAGCAGCGGCCCAAGTACTGTTTCTTGAGGGACACAACTTTTAACATCACTTAATTCTGAAAAAGTTCTCCTCACCATAACCTTTACTCTCTATGCATGAGGAATTTCCATAAAGATTAGAAGCTAGCAAATTTCTTTTTGTTTCTTTTTATTTTCTTAATATTGCCTACTATGATTGAGGTAATTAATTAAAGCGTAAAACCTTATGAACCAACAGGTATTCCCCGTTTACCAAAGATTGTTAACTGCAGCATAAGGCCACTTATCAATTTTACAGGAAGAACTGCCATTCGATTTACATATTTAATTGCAGAACACAGAATCAACAAATAAGTTACTAAAAACTAGTGTTTAAGTTACTTCAAGTATTTAAACACACTCTTTTCAGTTACTAGTGTCAAGTGAATTTAATGATTTGGAAAGTGATTCATAAAAAAAAAAACCTATCATTGTTTGAAATCTATACTAATAAAAGGCAAAGCCCAGACTGACTGACTGACTGACTCACTCACTCACTCATCACTAATCTCCAACTTCCCGTGTAGGTAGAAGGCTGAAATTTGGCAGGCTCATTCCTTACAGCTTACTTACAAAAGTTAGGCAGGTTTCATTTCGAAATTCTACGCGTAAAGGTCATAACTGGAACCTGTTTTTTTTCCATATACTCTAATGGAGGAGGCGGAGTCATGTATCGCGTCATCACGCCTCCTACGTAATCACGTGAACTGAAAACAAGGAAGAGATTTACAGCACGAGTCAAACGTGGGAACGAAGGTAAATGACGTTAATTGTTCAGTGTCTTTTAATACTGTGTAAGCATACATATTAACACATGCAATTAAACGTGTGCATTTACGGGGTGATTTCTCAGGCTTAAAAGCTCGCCTTTTATTAAAAAGGTACATGCAAACTGTTTTCATACTGAAGGGCACAAACCACGTTAGATTTCAGCCGTTAAACGCGCAAAAATGTCGGTACACCAGATAAATAAGCACAACATATTATCAGTTGTATTGTATGCTTACAATATATATAGAAATGTGTTAATCATTGAATAATATTATGGGATGGTGTTTTTCGACTCGCGCCTTGATTTAAACGATTGCATGTCTTGGTGGGTTTACGTAGCTTATTGTCAATATCTTTACACCTCTTTTTAAGACTTAATTTAAAAAGGTTTTCTTTTCTTACTAATTAAAATTTAAAAGCAATACTTCACCGCTGCGAGGCACTCTAGCGCTGACGTCCGAGATTCGATTAGCGTAAGCGAGTGCAGTGAGTGTGTACGCCTGATGAGCCAAGAATAAGGGGGAAACACGTTTCGCGTACTCTTTGAATTATTTGACAGTAAACTATTTTCAACCATTCTATGATCTGCTTCTCACAAATGAAGGCACCGTGGCTTTTGTTAGCTGACTTGCTGGCCAACCATAAGCGTTACCTGGTAGGTAACCACCCACTCACTTCACTCCCTTACGGGAATCGAACCTCGGACGTCAGCGCTAGAGGCGAAGCCCCTAAAATTGTGCCACGGCATGTGGTTCATTTATTTGACAGCATGTAGATCGGGGTAATTACATTCACGAATTGCATTCGTAGTCTGATTCACAATCTGATTGTATGGGTGGTTACCTACCAGGTAATGCTTATGGTTAGCCAGCAAGTCAGCTCGAAGTGATCACTCGCAGTGAAGGAAGCTTCACAAAAAAACAGATCCTTTACAAATTGTTATTGGTATATTTTCCCTCAATTTAAAAAGGTTTTCTTTTCTTCTTAATAAAAATTTAAAAGCAGTACTTCGCCGGTGCAAAGTGCGGGGATTTGAGCAACTGACGCATACAGACATATTCATGAGTACAAGTACTTCGGAAAGAAAGCACCATGTAAACCTAAAGTTTAAATTAAGTTCACAGACCTACAAAAGGTTGCAATTGATTTGAGGCAAGATTGCTTTTCTCCTGTACAACTATACGTTGCATTCTTAACAGTAAGCTTGCACGGCTTGGTCATATTACAACCGGAGTGCTGAACTGACAACGTGGTATACAAACAGAACTACAGTAATCCCTCCTTCATCGCAGGGGTTGCGTTCCAGAGCCACCCGCGAAATAAGAAAATCCGTGAAGTAGAAACCATATGTTTATATGGTTATTTTTATATTGTCATGCTTGGGTCACAGATTTGCGCAGAAACACAGGAGGTTGTAGAGATACAGGAACGTTATTCAAACACTGCAAACAAACATTTGTCTCTTTTTCAAAAGTTTAAACTGAGCTCCATGACAAGACACAGATAATAGTTCCGTCTCACAATTAAAAGAATGCAAACATATCTTCCTCTTCAAAGGAGTGCGCGTCAGGAGCAGATGTCAGAGAGATAGAGAAAAGCAAACAAATCAATAGGGCTGTTTGGCTTTTAAGTATGCGAAGCACAGCGGCACAAAGCTGTTGAAGGCGGCAGCTCACACCCCCTCCGTCAGGTTTCAGAGAGAGAGAGAGAGAGAGAGAGAGAGAAAGACAGAGAAAAACAAACAAGCACAAATCAATACGTGCCCTTCGAGCTTTTAAGTATGCGAAGCACCGTGCAGCATGCCACAGAAGGTAGCAACGTGAAGATAATCTTTCAGCATTTTTAGACGAGCGTCCGTATCGTCTAGGTTTGCGAACAGCCCCCCTGCTCAATCCCCCTACGTCAGGATCAGAGAAAGTCAGCGCAAGAGAAAGAGGGAGAAAAGTAAGTTGGGTAGCTTCTCAGCCATCTGCCAATAGCGTCCCTTGTATGAAATCAACTGGGCAAACCAACTGAGGAAGCATGTACCAGAAATTAAAAGACCCATTGTCCGCAGAAATCCGCGAACCAGCAAAAAATGAGCGATATATATTTAAATATGCTTACATATAAAATCCGCGATGGAGTGAAGCCGCGAAAGGCGAAGCGCGATATAGCGAGGGATTACTGTATATGTAAGCTTATAAGTACTGCCTTACTTCTCTTTAAGAAAGGAAGATGTAATGATACTTGATTTAAACGATTCCATGTCTTGGTGGGTTTGCGTAGCTTATTGTCAATATCTTTACACCTGTTTTTAAGACTTATTGACTGAAACGGGCTTTCACGAAAAAAGTTAGGGCTTTGCTACAGCATACACCCTCCACAAGTTAAGGAAGTAAAAATAAAAGTATATATTTCTGTTTTATTTAAACCTTTTAAGTTCGTATGCATAGCCCCATTTGGCTGTTTTAGTTTTTTTTTTTCTTTCTTCAGTAATATTTAATCTCCTTAAAGAAAAAGAACATATGCATTTTACTTTTTTTGTATCTCTTTAGTAATATTTTAGTGTAAAAGGATAACCAGTATTTAAACCTTTTATGTTACTTTATAAAGTTATTTTACACAATGTTCAAAAATTAATAAGAAAGCTACATATTTTGGCAGCTGCTGCTTTAATTTTCAATGAAATGAAAAAAGCTCTCCAAGAGAAAACCTCAATGAAGAAGAAACAGTTTGCACTATCTAAAAAGGAGAAACCCTCATTTATAAAGGTTTGCTGCAGATGACTTAACTGAAAATAAATGAATAGTTCCTATGTGTATAATACACATTTATCTATTTTACTTATGCCTTTATTCCAGCAACTTGCAACATCTGAGGTACAATTTGTTACATTACTTTTGTTTTTTGCAGCACAGGCAGGTGAAGTGACTTCCTCAGGGTCACACAGTGGTGTCAGTACCAAGATTTGAACTGACAAGCTCCGGGTTTGCTGACATATTACTGAAGAAAGAAAAAAAAACGAAAACGGGCAAATAGGGCTATGCATACAAATGTCCATCCATCCATTATCCAACCCGCTATATCCTAAATACAGGAGCCAATCCCTGCCAACACAGGGCACAAGGCAGGAAAAAAAACCCAGGGCAAGGTGCCAGCCCACCTCAGGGCGCACACACCCACACACCAGGGACAATTTAGAATCGCCAATGCACCTAACCTGCATGTCTTTGGACTGTGGGAGGAAACCGGAGTACCCGGAGGAAACCCAGACAGACACGGGGAGAACATTCAAACTCCACGCAGGGAAGCGAACCCGGGTCTCCTACCTGGCACCTTTCACTGCGTCACCATGCTGCCCGCATACAAACTTTAAAGGTTTAAATAAAACAGAAATATATACCTTTATTTTTACTTCCTTAACTTGTGGAGGGTGTATCCTATAGCAAAGCCCTAAGTTTTTTCATGAAAGCCCTTTTCAGTCAATAAGCCTTAAAAACAGGTGTAAAGCTAAACTTGCAGCACCACTATTCAATTACACTTGCCTAACGCCTCTCCTAAGGGGACATACTGTGGGATCTAGGCATCAGTCAAAGCACCAATCACAGGCCCGATTAGAAAGCGGGAAGCTGTGATTTGTCGTCTCCCTCCCATGTAACAATCACAAGCCGTGTTACAACGCACTATGTATGTATGTATATATGAAGAGGATGGATGGATGGATGTATATGTGTATATATATATATGGATGTGTATATGTGTGTGTATATATATATATATATATATATATATATATATATATATATATATATATATATATATGTAGATATGTGTATATATGTATATGTATATATATGTTTACATAACCCGGGTTCGCTTCCCGGGTCCACCCTGCGTGGAGTTTGCATGTTCTCCCCGTGTCTGCGTGGGTTTCCTCCGGGCACTCCGGTTTCCTCCCACAGTCCAAAGACATGCAGGTTAGGTGGATTGGTGATTCTAAATTGGCCCTAGTGTGTGCTCAGGAGCAGGGAGAGAGAGAGAGAGAGAGACAGTTTGTTTTTCAGTCAAAAATCAATACGTGCCCTTCGAGCTTTTAAGTATGCGAAGCACCGTGCAGCATGTCATTTCAGGAAGCAGCTGCACAAAACATAGCAACGTGAAGATAATCTTTCAGCATTTTTAGACGAACGTCCGTATCGTCTAGGTGTGCGAACAGCCCCCCTGCTCAATCCCCATACGTCAGGATCAGAGAAAGTCAGCGCAAGAGAGAGAGAAGAGTAAGCAAAGAGTAAGCAATCTAGCTTCTCAGCCATCTGCCAATAGCGTCCCTTGTATGAAATCAACTAGGCAAACCAACTGAGGAAGCATGTACCAGAAATTAAAAGACCCATTGTCCGCAGAAATCCGCGATATATATTTAAATATGCTTACATATAAAATCCGCGATGGAGTGAAGCCGCGAAAGGCGAAGCGCGATATAGCGAGGGATCACTGTATATGTATATATATATGTTTACATAACCTCTTTAACACACTACTTCTCCGCTGCGAAGCGCAGGTATTTTGCTATAAAGAATATAGCGGACAATGGTTTAAAGGAGTACATATTTAAAATTGGTGGCAAGAATAAATTGTTTGGCAAATGAAGCTCTTCATAAAGAGCTAAATGAACACATCGAAGAACTGTTAATATACTCTTTAAAAGCAAGATTAGAGAAAAAAAAAAAACACAAAATTACCAGGAACACGACGGGGACGTAGCAGCTTATTGTTCTCATTACATCTTTGTATTTATATGGCATGTTCAATGTTTAAACGTTATTGTTAAACTGATGATGTATAAATTAAAATTAATAAGTTATTGAAAGAATATGCATTATATTGAATACAGTTTTTAATATTGTGTACACATTTATATTTCCATGATACAAAAAATTCTAATGGTTGTTTAAATGAATACTACTTCCAGTTGAGAATTTTTTCTCAAATTTCATATCTGTTGGCTTTTTATCATTATAAATATCTATACAAAATTTGAATCGTCTATCTGTAAGCACAACAATAAGCACAACCTAATACAACTAAACACTAGCAATATGTACAACCTAATACTGCACCAAACAGAAGGGCCTGAACAGGTCAGTCTGAATGCATTCTATTTCCAGAATCACTATCTAAAATATTGAATTGAACAACAGAACATAATGCTAATGACACAAATGAAGAGAAAAAACGTCAAAATGAAGCAAACGCTGAGGCACAACAACATGCCAATGAAACACCTCAGCAACTGAGGGCAAAACTTGAAGTTTTCACTAAAAACACTGTATATCTGGAGGTATTTTCTCAAGACAAAGATTAATAGGACTCATATGCCAGTGATACAGCTGAGATAAAGTATTGCCAGTGTCTTCTTACGAAAGCCAGTGCGGCAGCAAGCACAGGTGGGTCCATGTCCTCTGCCCTGGGTTATTCTTAAGAGTTAGCTGATGCCTCTGTAGTAAAGTAAGGTCCACGGCCGGCTGACAAGTAATAAATAAATGACAGTTGACATTCGCGTCTTCGGGTGGGGAGTGGTAGCATGGTCTGAGTGGCTCTGGCGCAAGATGCAGGAGTGGATGGTCCTGCACTTCATGCACATGTGCAGGATCGCCTGTGTACCTCATTAGTGCTGAAGTTGTAGTTGCTGCAGCTGTACCTCGGCCTAGCTTTAAAGAGAAAAGCTGTAGAGTTAGAGGAGGAAAGAAAGAGAGAGAGCGAGGTCATGACTATCGATGATCCAGGTTCAACCTAGACCATCACAGCCTTTCCAAGTTCACGAATATAGTAAAACTGCTAGGGAGTCATCGGGTTACATACACACACACACATATCTTTTGGTAGTCTTCAGATTTCATGATGCCTTGCACACAGTCAAGGCACCCAGTGCCTGATGCAGCAAAACATCCCCAAAACATCTTAGAACCTCCACCATGTTTGACTGCAGGTACTGTGTTCTTTTCTTCGTAGGCCTCATTCTGTTTTCTGTAAACAGTAGAATGCTGAGCTTTACCAAAAAGCTCTACCTTGGTCTTATCTGTCCACAAGACATTCGCCCAGAAGGATTTTGGCTTCCTCAAGTACAACTTGGCAAACTCCAGTCTGGCTTTATTATGTTTCTGTGTCAGCAGTGGGGTCCTCCTGGCTCTCCTGCCATAGCATTTCATTTCATTCAGATGTCGACGGATAGTTCAAGCTGACACTGCTGAGCCCTTAGTCTGCAGAACAGCTTGAATATGTTTTGAAGTTGATTGGGGCTGTTTATCCACCATTCAGACTATCCTTCGTTGCAGTCTTTTATCAATTTTTCTCTTCCGTCCATGTCCAGGGAGATTAGCTACAGTGCCATGTGTTGTGAACTTCTTGATTATGTTGCGCACAGTGGACAAAGGAACATGAAGATCTCTGGAGATGGACTTGTAGCCTTAAGATTGTTGATATTTTTCTACACTTTTTGTTCTCAAGTCTTCAGACAATTCTCTGCTCTTCTTTCTGTTCTCCATGCTTAGTGTGGCACACTCAGACACACAACAGAAAGGTTGAGTCTAGGGATGCACGATAATATAGGATTATAGGATATAGGATATCTGTATCGGCAGATAATGGGTTAAAATAATTTTATCAGCATCGGACCGATGACTAAACTGGACCGATAATTCAAACCAATATTGATGACGCATTCACTGTGTTCCGGATGTGCCAGACGTTTAGGTGACGCTGGGCTACTGTGCGAAAATGTCTGCAGTGTGGAAGTTTTTCAAAGTGAGCGAGAGTGACATAAAATATGCCATTTGCAACACTTGTTCAACTAATATTTTGTGCGGAGGGACCAAACTGCGAAATTTCAATACCACCAACTTAATTACACACGAAGACACGCCATCCTGACAAATATACAGAATTCCTCAGAGCAAAAAGAGGAGAATCCTGAGCCACCGCACAGTTGCTCAACGTGTTGATCAGTTACTTGAAAAATCAAAGAAATTTGATAAAGATAACCCTAAAGCTCACACAATTACTGCAAAAGTGATGGAATTTATTGCTCTGGACGATCAGCTATTTTCTGTTGTAGAAGATACGGGATTTCAAAGGCTGCTTGAGCATCTTGAGCCCCGTTACCAGATACCCAGTCCCCGTTATTTTTCTGACATAGCGCTTCCAGAGTTAGATAAGATTGTGGAAAGTCATGTGCACAAACTCCTTGCTGAAGATGTCACAGCCACAAGCTTTACCACTGATATATGGACATCTGATACGAGTGCTATTAGTATGCTTAGTTTAACTGCTCAGTGAATCGACCGCAAGTTTGAATTGCAGAAAGCAATCTTGCACGCCCAACAATGCTCCGGATCATACACAGGTGCTGCACTCTCTGTGGCATTTAAAAGAATGATTGAAACATGGAAAATACCCAAAGAGAATGTTCATGTAGTATTACAAGACAATGCATGCAATGTTGCAAAGGCTATGGAGGAATTCAGGATCCCAAGCTTGCCATGTATGGCTCATACTTTACAGCTTGCAGTGAACAATGGCGTTCTATCCCAGCGCAACGTCTCAGATACAATAGCTATCGGCAGAAAAATTGTCAGTCACTTTAAGCATTCACTATTAGCCAACTCGCGTCTCAAAACTATACAAACTGAACTTGGTATGCAAGCGAAAATGCTTCGGCAAGACGTTTTGACTAGATGTAACAGCACATTCCATATGCTGCAAAGCTTGCTGGAGCAGAAAAGAGCCCTTGGGGTTTATGCCTCCGATTTCGAGTTACCTGCAACTCTAACGCCTAATCAGTGGGGTTTGATCGAGAACATAATCACACTCCTTGCTCCATTTAAACAACTGACAAAAGAAATTTGCCAGTCTAAAGCCTTGGCTTCTAATGTTATTCCCTCAGTTAATGCTTTAAAACGACTGTTGACTAAAAGCGCTCATACTGACTTCGGAGTCAAAACCAGTAAAAGCGTTCTCTTGGAGGCTATAAACAATCGTTTCATTGAGATTTACACAGAATCCATGTACTGTGTTGCCACTATTGTACACCCGAGATACAAAGACTGCTATTTCAATGCAAATGTAAAATCACTGGCACTCAAAATGTTGCAAGCTCAGATGGAACTTGCATCGAACAAAATGCAAATGACCGAATCACAGATAGATGGTCCACAACAGAAAAGGGCCAAGATAAATGACAAGGGGGCATGCACGCTCTTCGAAATGTAGAACGAAATTCTTGAAGAAAACACATTGATGCCTCAGGAAAACAGCCAGATGACAACAGAAAAAAAAAAGCTCTGTGGAGATCTTTACAACATTGTTTTAAGTAAATAACTAGGGCTATCGGATCGAATATCACTATTCTAACAATTCGAATGTATAAAAAATCTTGGAAGGCAAGAAAGAAAAACAGCAATCGAATGTAAAAGAGCGGTTGTTGGTTTTACCTCACAGTAACTTTGGCTTCATGTTACTTAAGACGTGCTGGACATTTTACAGATCTGTTTTTGCACGTAACGTTTTAGGATCAGCCTATACGTGTTTCTAAATTGTTAACCCATATTGTTATTAGCCATTAGTTAAACGGTCAGCATCTTCTGTGTTAAACACACCCATTTATATATCTATATATATAAAATCCCTATGTGCATCCAGGTGTCTGTGTGTGGGTGTCTTCTGGTGAAGTGCGCATGCTCGGGGCATGGTGTGATGCGCGATATTACTGTCAGAGAAAGTTAGAGGCGTATTACGGAAATACAAACCAGTATTACTGCGAGAGGAAATTAAAGGTACACAATACAGTTATGCATATTACAGCCACATACAAGCCAGTATTACTGTCAGAGGAGATTAAAGGCATATGACCGACGCGCATGCCTGTATTACCGCCAGAGAAAATTAAAGGTATATTACGGACGTACAAGCCAGCGGACATACAAGACAGTATCCTTCAATAAGGGCGCGCACAGGCATCCTTCAATAAGGGCGTGCACAAAAAGGCGAGCCTCAAAAGGGCGACCTCAATTGGGCGTAGCGAATAAAGGCGCGCGTAAATAAAGATCTGCACCTTTGTTGCTCTTCACATATTCCAGAGCCATTTGAACTAAATTATCTACGAATGCCTTTATTCGCCGCGCTCAATTGAGGTCGCCCTTTTAAACCCTTTCCTTTTTTGTGCGCGCCCTTATTGAATAGAGCCGTACAAGACTGTATTACTGTCACAGAAAATTAAAGACACACAATACACAGCGGCAGCCCACGAAGAACGGTCAGCTCAGCAAGTAAACATCAACAAAAGAAAGGCTGAAAGAAAGAAAAATACGACCAACAAAAAGAAAGAATGAGGTCAAAGTCCCTTGCCATTTAATATAGACTGTTCCTACTAATGTTTATGCGCTACTGTTCCAGCGCCCGTTATTGTAACGGGCTAAATGACTAGTGTATTATATATATATATATATATATATATATATATATTATACACATACATATATACATACATACATACACACACACATACAATACTGTGCAAATGTTTTAGGCAGGTGTGAAAAAATGCTGTAAACAAAGAATGCTTTCAGAAATATAAATGATGATTGTTTATTGTTATCAATTTACAAAATGCAAAGTGAGCGAACAAAAGAAAAATCTAAATCAAATCAATATTTGGTGTTACTACCTTTGCCTTCAAACCAGCATCAATTCGTAGAGGTACACTTGCACACAGTAAGGGATTTTGTATGATTATAGTCGGGTGTATTATCAACCAGTTATACCAAACAGGTGCTAATGATCATCAATGTCACACGTAGGTTGAAACACAGTCATTAACTGAAACAGAAACAGCTGTGTAGGAGGCTTAAAACTGGGTGAGAAACAGCCAAACTCTGCTACCAAGGTGAGGTTGTGGAAGACAGTTTCATGTCATGGCAAGATTGAGCACAGCAACAAGACACAATGTAGTTATACTGCATCAGCAAGGTCTCTCTCAGACAAAGATTTCAAATCAGACTGGGGTTTCAAGATGTGCTGTTCAAGCTCTTTTGAAGAAACGGGCAGCGTTGAGGATCGTAGACGCAGTGGTCGGCCAAGGAAACTTAGTGCAACAGATGAAAGACACATCAAGCTTATTACCCTTTGAAATCAGAAGATATCCAGAGTGCCATTAGCTCAGAACTCAGAAACCAGTGGGACCCAGGTACACCCATCTACTGTCCGGAGAAGTCTGGCCAGAAGTGGTCTTCATGGAAGAATTGCAGCCAAAAAGCCATGCCTCTGACGTGGAAACAAGGCCAAGCGACTCAAGTATGCACGAAAACATAGGAAATGGGGTGCAGAAAAATGGCAGCAGGTGCTCTGGACTGATGAGTCAAAATCTGAAATATATGGCTGTAGCAGAAGGCAGTTTGTTAGTTGAAGGGCTGGACAGCGGTACAATAATGAGTGTCTGCAGGCAACAGTGAAGCATGGTGGAGGTTCCTCGAACGTTTGGGGCTGCATTTCTGCAAATGGAGTTGGGAGATTTGGTCAGGATTAATGGTGTTCTCAATGCTGAGAAATACAGGCAGATACTTATCCATCATGCAATACCATCAGGGAGGCGTATGATTGGCCCCAAATTTATTCTGCAACAGGACAACGACCCCAAACATACAGACAAAGTCATTAAGAACTATCTTCAGTGTAAAGAAGAACAAGAAGTCCTGGAAGTGATGGTATGGCCCCCACAGAGCCCTGATCTCAACATCATCGAGTGTGTCTGGGATTACATGAAGAGACAGAAGGATGTGAGGAAGCCTACATCCACAGAAGATCTGTGGTTAGTTCTCCAAGATGTCTGGAACAAACTACCAGCCGAGTTCCTTCAAAAACTGTGTGCAAGTGTACCTAGAAGAATTGATGCTGTTTTGAAGGCAAAGGGTGGTCACACCAAATATTGATTTGATTTAGATTTCTCTTTTGTTCATTCACTGCATTTTGTTGATTGATGAAAATAAATGATTAACACTTCCATTTTTGACAGCATTCTTTGTTTACAGCATTATTTCACACCTGCCTAAAACTTTTGCACAGTACTATATACATATATATATATATAAACGGAGCTGCGTGAAAACCCTATTTAAACGAGTCCACACGCATTGTAATACCAAGGAAACAAAAATTAATGAGAGACGCTATCTGTTTCAACTTTTCACCTCGAACGGATACTCAAAATCATTCATTAATCGGAGTCTACACAGCAGACGCCAAAGGAATCAGCATACAATCGACGTAAATCAGAACCCCCACCCACCAACAATCTGCACATGGTCCTGTTTAATGCTAAAAACAAGAAATCGACAGCCGAAACACGAAACGCAGTTTATAGTATTCCATGCAATTCTTGCTCAGCTGTATACATAGGACAAACGTCAAAAAAAAATCTCAACACGTGTACAAGAACGTCGCAACGCCGTCAGAAGAAAGGACTTTGATATATGCACATACTAAATCGACAGGACACACATTCAACTGGGACAATGTAAAAGTAAAATTTAAGGCCAGTACAAAAAGCGCCAGAGAGTTGGCCGAGTCTTGGCTATCAGATGAAAACGCCATCAACAGACACTTGGACATAAACCCAGCATATGCCAACTTAAGAAGGACATATGCACTTTAATTAAACGATACACCCACCCCCCTTGATCATACTGACTTAGTCACCGCCACACCCCCACCCAATACTGAATGTGTTGCTATATATTAATAATAATAATAATAATTTTTTGCATTTATATAGCGCTTTTCTCACTACTCAAAGCGCTTAGCAATTGCAGGTTAAGGGCCTTGCTTAAGGGCCCAACAGAGCAGAGTCCCTTTTGGCATTTACGGGATTCGAACCGGCAACCTTCCGATTGCCAGTGCAGATCCCTAGCCTCAGAGCCACCACTCCGCCATTGCCTTTGATTCTTGTAAGTCTAAGCATTAGCCTCTGATGAAGACCCCTGATAGGGGTTGAAAGCTCAGGAATAAAAACTATTTTATGATACGTGATTGGTTTTTTTTTTTTCTCCCTTTGTGGATCTCCAACTGCAAATATATATATATATATATATATATATATATATATATATATATATATCAACAGTGCATCAGGAAAGTATTCACAGCGCATCACTTTTTGCACATTTTGTTATGTTACAGCCTTATACCATACAGGCCTGATTGGTGGATTGCTGCAGAGATGGTTATCCTTCTGGAAGGTTCTCCTCTCTCCACAGAGGATCTCTGGAGCTCTGACAGAGTGACCATCGGGTTCTTGGTCACCTCCCTGACTAAGACCCTTCTCCCCCGATCGCTCAGTTTAGATGGCCGGCCAGCTCTAGGAAGAGTCCTGGTGGTTTCGAACTTCTTCCACTTACGGATGATGGAGGCCACTGTGCTTATTGGGACCTTCAAAGCAGCAGAAATTTTTCTGTAACCTTCCCCAGATTTGTGCCTCGAGACAATCCTTTTTCTGAGGTCTACAGACAATTCCTTTGACTTCATGCTTGGTTTGTGCTCTGACATGAACTGTCAACTGTGGGACCTTATATAGACAGGTGCGTGCCTTTCCAAATCATGTCCAATCAACTGAATTTACCACAGGTGGACTCCAATTAAGCTGCAGAAACATCTCAAGAATGATCAGGGGAAACAGGATGCACCTGAGCTCAATTTTGAGCTTCATGGCAAAGGCTGTGAATACTTACAGGTGCTGGTCATAAAATTAGAATATCATGACAAAGTTGATTTATTTCAGTAATTCCATTCAAAAAGTGAAACTTGTATATTAGATTCATTCATTACACACAGACTGATGTATTTCAAATGTTTATTTCTTGTAATGTTGATGATTATAACTGACAACTAATGAAAGTCCCAAATTCAGTATCTCGGAAAATTAGAATATTGTGAAAAGGTTCGATATTGAAGACACCTGGTGCCACACTCTAATCAGCTAATTAACTCAAAACACCTGCAAAAGCCTTTAAATGGTCTCTCAGTCTAGTTCTGTAGGCTACACAATCATGGGGAACACTGCTGACTTGACAGTTGTCCAAAAGACGACCACTGACACCTTGCACAAGGAAGGCAAGACACAAAAGGTCATTGCTAAAGAGGCTGGCAGTTCACAGAGCTCTGTGTCCAAGCACATTAATAGAGAGGCGAAGGGAAAGACAAGATGTGATAGAAAAAAGTGTACAAGCAATAGGGATAACCACACCCTGGAGAGGATTGTGAAACAAAACCCATTCAAAAATGTGGGGAAGATTCACAAAGAGTGGACTGCAGCTGGAGTCAGTGCTTCAAGAACCACCACGCACAGACGTATGCAAGACATGGGTTTCAGCTGTCGCATTCCTTGTGTCAAGCCACTCTTGAACAAGAGACAGCGTCAGAAGCATCTCGCCTGGGCTAAAGACAAAAAGGACTGGACTGCTGCTGAGTGGTCCAAAGTTATGTTCTCTGATGAAAGTAAATTTTGCATTTCCTTTGGAAATCAAGGTCCCAGAGTCTGGAGGAAGACAGGAGAGGCACAGAATCCACGTTTCGTGAGGTCCAGTGTAAAGTTTCCACAGTCAGTGATGGTTTGGGGTGCCATGTCATCTGCTGGTGTTGGTCCATTGTGTTTTCTGAGGTCCAAGGTCAACGCAGCCGTCTAGCAGGAAGTTTTAGAGCACTTCATGCTTCCTGCTGCTGACGAACTTTATGGAGATGCAGATTTCATTTTCCAACAGGACCTGGCATCTGCACACAGTGCCAAAGCTACCAGTACCTGGTTTAAGGACCATGGTATCCCTGTTCTTGATTGGCCAGCAAACTCACCTGATCTTAACCCCATAGAAAATCTATGGGGTATTGTGAAGAGGAAGATGCAATACGCCAGACTCAACAATTCAGAAGAGCTGAAGGCCACTATCAGGGCAACATGGGCTCTCATAACACCTGAGCAGTGCCACAGACTGATTGACTCCATGCCACGCCGCATTGCTGCAGTAATCCAGGCCAAAGGAGCCCCAACTAAATATTGAGTGCTGTACATGCTCATACTTGTCATGTTCATACCTTTCAATTGGCCAACATTTCTAAAAATCCTTTTTTTGCATTGGTCTTAATTGATATTCTAATTTTCCGAGATACTGAATTTGGGACTTTCATTAGTTGTCAGTTATAATCATCAACATTAAAAGAAATAAACATTTGAAATACATCAGTCTGTGTGTAATGAGTGTAATGAGTGAATCTAATATTCAAGTTTAACTTTTTGAATGGAATTACTGAAATAAATCAACTTTGTCATGATATTCTAATTTTATGACCAGCACCTGTGTGTACATGTGATTTCTCAGTTTTTTTATTTTTAGTAAATTTGCAAAAACCTCAAGCATTTTTATTGTAGGTAGATCATTTCAACCTGGTCATTTTGTAAGTAGCTCGCAAGCCGAAAAAGTGTGGGTACCCCTAATCTATAGTGAAAAGCAAAAATATTAATAATAAAATGTTTCAAAAAAACAGCAAATACAATAGAGACATGCATTAAATTCAAATGCCATTTACTTATTTTTATTGTAAGGATTCTAATCTTAATCTGACAGCCCTGGTAAAAGCCAAAATGCAGATCTATCTTTTAGATATGAAAGATGACACAGAATATAATACTGTATATGTATGCATGCTACTCGGCAGGTGCAGGGATTTCTTTCTGAAGCACCAATCCCGAGGAATGAAAATCCACTGAAATACTGGAACAACAACTGGAGTCGGTTTCCTACCATTGTGCCAAAGTAGCACGCAAGTTCCTGTCAGCTCCATGTACTAGCGTGGACAGCGAGAGATTATTCAGTTTGGCTTCTAATGTGATCGACGAAAAGAGAAACAGAATTTCCTGTGACAAGGCAGAGATGCTCTTGTTCGTTAAGAAAAACCTCCCCATCATACTTAAAAAATAGAAAAGAATGATAAGCCTCCAGAAAAAAAGTTATTTATTTCTTTACTGTTGTACGCTTTTATGTTTTTTAAAATTATTCATTGGTTAGATTTATTCCATCAAAAAGAAAGAAAAAAAGTTATGTGGTATTTAATACTGCAGACTGTAAAAGAAAGGATCAGATAGCCAGCCAAATGTGGTTGAGCAGAAGCCATTTTAATGATTGTAAATAATCTGCAAAAGTTGTTATTCTTAAGTGGCACTGCTTATTTCATTGTCATTGTACATTTTACAATTTTTTTCAGTTTTCATTTTTTCAATTATTGTTGAATTTGTTGTAGTTGTTCCATCAAAAAGAAAGAGAAAAGTGTAATTTAAAGCAACAACCTGCAAAACTGTTTCCCATATAACCAACAGGTAGCCAGCCAAATGTGGCAGATATCATTTGTTTTTAATGATTGAATGTGGTGTGCAAAACTGTTATACAAATAAATGTTCACTTTGTCTGTAATTCTTGTTCAGACAGATCAAGTCTCATTTTTCTCTGTATCTTATAAATATGTACATCGGCATCGGTATCGGCAGATAAGTACATAGACATTATCGGATATCGGCATCGGCCCAAAATTCCCATATTGGTGCATCCCTAGTTGAGTCAACTTTTCTCCATTTTAACTGGCTTCAGGTGTGATTGCTATATTGCCAGCACCTGTTTCTTGGCACAGGTGAGTTCAAACAAGCATCATATGCTTGAAATAAAACGATTTACCCACAATTTTGAAAAGGTGCCAATAATTTTGTCCGGCCCATTTTTGGAGTTCTGTGTGACATGATGTCAGATTTGTTTTTTTTTCCTGTTTTTTTGTGTTGTTCCAATGCACATAAAGGAAATAAACATGTGTATACCAAAACATTTGTAATTGCAACAATTTTCTGGGAGAAATGGTGCATTTTCTGGGAAAATTCCAGGGGTGCCAATAATATAATAATAACACAAACATTATATATATATATATATATATATAGATCTAGATCTATATATACCATATATACTCACGTACAAGTCAGGTCTTGAAACCTGAAAAATCAATCATAAAATCAGACCCCGACTTATACAGCAGTTCAAAAATGTGACACATCTTCTTGCCTCCTCCAATCTCGCTACAGTTTCTCAGACGCATTGAATTTTGTTGCAGCAGCACAGTTAACAATTTCTTTTGCCACTTCAACGATGTTTAATTTAAAACCAGCTTCATATTTTCTTCTGATCGAACGCTCCATCATAGATAAGGGATGCTCTTACGATAAAGGTGTATGAGGGTGTGAGATACAAAAAACACAAATCAGTGCAAATGTTGCTTCGAAATAGTTCGGGTATTACTGTGTGGTCACGTAGGCACAATACAGAGAGAGAGACAGAGGTTAGGAGCATGCGCTCATACAGCGCATTGTCGCACCCTCACAGAAGAAAAAGGCAGTGTGATCCATGGTTACTCTCTCAGGTGGGCGTTAGCATATTATAATCTCTTGGACCAATAGCGTGAGTTTTCTGCATTTGACTTATATGACCAACATTATAAAATACAAGAAATTATTGTTTAAACGCAAGTCCCAACTTGTCCAGGGGAGAACTTATCCGTGAGTATATACAGTGTGTGTATATTATGTATGTATGTATGTATATATATATATATATATATATATCTATATATATATATATATATATATACACACATACATACATACATACATACATACATACATACATACACACACACACACACAGTGGAACCGCAGTTCATGAATGTTTCGGTACACGTACAAATCGGTTTACAACCAAAAAGTTCACCCAACTTTTGCCTCAGTACAGGACCACACACTCGGTATACGAACAAGCCAGTTTCCCTTTCGGTTTGTACATGTTCAGTCTCTCCCTGTGCATTTCCTGTGCAGCGAGTAAGAGAGAGAGAGCGAGAGAGCGCGACACACACGAGAGAGAGACACACACACACAGAGGCACGTGAGAGACACAGAGACAGAGACACACACACACAGGCAGCGCGAGAGAGGGAGAAAGAGAGACGCACGCACACAGACAGTGCGAGAGAGAGAGAGACGCACACTCACAGGCAGCGTGAGAGAGAGAGCTGGACGCGTAAGGTAGGAAGGCAGTCAAAGAATGCACTGGGCTTCATTTTGTTTTCACTTCTGTTTACAGCGATCGGTTCGTAGCGTGCATTGTTGCAATGTTACTTTTCTTGGTGGTTTATTAAATTACGGATTTTTTCAAATGTTCATTTTTGTCCCAGTGCTTAAAACTCATTAAAAAAACGTGTTTTTAGCCAGCGGTTGGTAGCGCTATAGCGTGAACTATGCAGTGTTAGTTTTCTGTGTTGTTCAAGGTTTTCTCAGTGTTATTCAATGTTTTTACATTTAGTTTACTATTACGCTGTGCATTCTATGGTTTAATTAAGTATATTTGTGCTTAAAAACTTAATGGATAAGTTCATGGATAAGTTCTCCCGCGGATTAGTTGAAAGCCGGAAGACTTACTGAATATATCCAATTCGATGGGGCAAAGGCACAGATTCCAGAAAACAGCCCTTTTGTGGAAATGTTTTTTTCAACAAGTTGGAAGTAATTTAAATTTTATCCATGGTATGTTTATATCAACAAACAAAATTGGGAATAATTAATTTTTTATCAGATTCTTGGCAACATCTGTTCTGAGGGAAAGATGCATATGCTTTCCCTTCCCTGCTCACAGTGACTGCTGTGGAAGAAGTTTACATCAAAACAACATCCAGTAGGATAGAACCCATTTTACGTTTTAACTTAAAGGTTTAAAGAAATGTCTAAATGCTAAGGAAACTTAATTTTAATGAAAAAGTATACCCTGACAGATTGAATAATTAAAAAATATGCTTAAAACTGCCCTATTCACTAAACGAGTTACAAGAAACCACACCATACAGATGAAATTTTATATTTATGGGATGTGCAATGAAATTAATAGGACATATTGTAAAAAGGATATGGGAACATACAGGCAGTGGGCATAGCAATTAAGGCTTTAGATCTCAAACCCTGACATTGTAGGATCAAATACTAATGACACTGTGTGACCAGGAGCAACTCACTTCATCCATCCATACTCCAACTGGAATAAACAGAAGAAATGTAACCAACTGTACATCTAAAAATTTTAAAATTCTGTTATTGTCGAAAATTAAAAAGCATGAAATCTAATACAAAAACTTCATGAACATTTAGACTTGTTTAGATATTTGCAATGTGTAGTGTGCTTGACTGTTAAGTGGGAGTGTGCTTAAACAAAATGAGTTGAATTCACAAAGGAACGAATGTATAATAAGCAGAAAACAATGAAATACTACTTCAGATAATTGAGCAATGGCAAAAAAAAAAAAAAGTTCTCAAAGAAATTAATCCTCAAAAATTTTCTCATGTATCTGATTCAGTAATATACCTGGATAGCTTACCTGGGGATTATCCATGTACCAGACCAAGCTTCCGTCCTGAGTATCCAGGATAAAATACCGACGTAGAAACTTTCCACTATTCTCATTTTCCTCAATGTCTAAAAAACCACAGATGCGATTCTGCCGATCCACATAAGGCATTTCTGTTATTGCACATTACACTATGAAGAAAAATAAAGTAAAAAAATTCAGCAAAGAGAAAAAAATATTGCTTCCAACAATGACATTTTATTTAAACATTAAACATTTAGAAAAAGTTTATTAATACAGATATTAACATAAGATTTAAATTTGCTGTGTAGTTTAAAAAAATGTAGTGAATAATGAACACAAACAAAACTTTAAGTATTCTGTCTTGTTATACATAGATACACATATATTTACAAATACAAAACACAAATATAAACATGCTGTGTGTGTAAGTATACACACACACACACACACATATACATACATACAGTAAATACATACATACATACAGTACATATATATATATATATATATATATACACATACACACATACAGTACATATACACACACATACATACACATATATATATAAATCTTTAAATATAATACGCTAACGTGGCTGTCCGTTTGTCTGTCCAGGATTTTAAATCACCCGTAGCTCGCAAACCGTTTCACTTATTGACATGAAATTTGGTACACATATACTACGACATCTACTATCCGCTTTCGGGGTGGTGATTGACCTCCAAGGTTATTCCTCTTTTTATTTTTACTTTATTTTACTGTAGAATCAACTCTCGGCAGCGGAGAGCAGGGAGGCCGTGTGGCGCATGCATACAGGCGCCGTTCTCATTCCCTACCACTTTCGCCGTCACTTCCTCTACGTCTTCATATCTTAAGTCTTCAATCTGCCTCAAGAATTATTTAAGTACCAGCTTAAGAGAAAAATTAAGAAAAACATACTAAGTAACTGCAAACACAAACACTGACTTAATCTGTTTTAATACAAAAAGATGCAGACGAAAGAAGAGAAGAAGTGGGCCGCTAGGATGGAGAAAACAAGAGCTGCTCAGAAAGCAACAAGCGCATCAACCTCTGAGCAAATGAATGCTAAACGTACAGAGAAAGAGTAGAAAAACTAGGAATGCTCAAGTCAAGTGTATTCACTGCAGGTTACCGTGCAGTGCGCAGTTACTGGTGTATATATACATATTTATACACACACACATACATATACACTGTCACACACGTGCGCATGGGAGGCAGCTAAAGGGCTTGAGTAAGGGCAGTTCCGAGTCATACAGGGATGTGGCAGAGTGCACTGACTCTTTTTCTCCCTTTCCTGTAGACCATTCACGGGAGATTCCACCTGGCCCTCTTGACGTCACTTCCAGGACCGAGCCTATGGAAGGAGACCTTGCCGGCTCCTGCCCCTGAGATGTCACGTCCGAGCTCGAACCTATGGCTGAAGACCTTCATGAGCCCGACCCCTTTGATATCATTTCTTGTCTTCCCCTTTAAAAGCCTCCACCTTTTCACTATTCACTCAGTTCTGTTTTGGACTCTGTTTTGTGCACAGCAGTGCAATCATTTAAACGACGATTTGCAGCCAGGAAACCAAATATATGGGTAGCTGCCCCAAACCCTGCTATGGCTTTTTGTGGCTTTTGTGACAACACATATATATATATATATATATATATATACACACACACACACACATATACACATACATATACACACATACATATATAAACATGTATGTGTGTGTGTGTGTGCGTGTGTGTGTGTGTGTGTGTGTATGCATCTAACTAAACAGTTACTCAGACATTAAAAAGAAAAGCTATTTAATGTTATATGTGGTATTTTATTAGATATATTAAAAAAAACTATACATAGAATTTTAATTATACATATGGATTGAAATGTAAAGTTTTGCTACTAGAGGAATAATTGTTTCCAGTCTCCATGGGGAGCATTCAGCCCCTCTCTTCACAATGGCGCGTAGTGCTGCTAGTACATATATATGTCTGTGATACAGCTAGTACATACAGTGCATCCAGAAAGTATTCACAGCGCATCACTTTTTCCACATTTTGTTATATTACAGCCTTATTCCAAAATGGATTAAATTCATTTTTTTCCTCAGAATTCTACACACAACACCCCATAATGACAACATGAAAAAAGTTTACTGGAGGATTTTGCAAATTTATTAAAAATAAAAAAGCTGAGAAATCACATGTACATAAGTATTCACAGCCTTTGCTCAATACTTTGTCGATGCACCTTTGGCAGCAATTACAGCCTCAAGTCTTTTTGAATATGATGCCACAAGCTTGGCACACCTATCCTTGGCCAGTTTTGCCCATTCCTCTTTGCAGCACCTCTCAAGCTCCATCAGGTTGGATGGGAAGCATCGGTGCACAGCCATTTTAAGATCTCTCCAGAGATGTTCAATCGGATTCAAGTCTGGACTCTGGCTGGGCCACTCAAGGACATTCACAGAGTTGTCCTGAAGCCACTCCTTTGATATCTTGGCTGTGTACTTAGGGTCGTTGTCCTGCTGAAAGATGAACCGTTGCCCCCTTTGTTACAGCCTTATTCCAAAATGGATTAAATTCATTTTTTTCCTCAGAATTCTACACACAACACCCCATAATGACAACATGAAAAAGGTTTACTTGAGGTTTTTTCAAATTTATTAAAAATTAAAAAATTGAGAAAGCACATGTACATAAGTATTCACAGCCTTTGCCGTGAAGCTCGAAATTGAGCTCAGGTGCATCCTGTTTCCCCTGATCATCCTTGACATGTTTCTGCAGCTTAACTGGAGTCCACCTGTGGTAAATTCAGTTGATTGGACATGATTTGGAAAGGCACACACCTGTCTATATAATGTCCCACAGTTGACAGTTCATGTCAGAGCACAAACCAAGCATGAAGTCAAAGGAATTGTCTGTAGACCTCCGAGACAGGATTGTCTCGAGGCACATATCTGGGGAAGGTTACAGAAAAATTTCTGCAGCTTTGAAGGTCCCAATGAGCACAGTGGCCTCCATCATCCATAAGTGGACGAAGTTCGAAACCACCAGGACTCTTCCTAGAGCTGGTTGGCCATCTAAACTGAGCGATCGGGGGAGAAAGGCCTTAGTCAGGGAGGTGACCAAGAACCCGATGGTCACTCTGTCAGAGCTCCAGAGGTCCTCTGTGGAGAGAGGAGAACCTTCCAGAAGGACAACCATCTCTGCAGCAATCCAACAATCAGGCCTGTATGGTAGAGTGGCCAGACGGAAGCCACTCCTTAGTAAAAGGCACATGGCAGCCCGCCTGGAGTTTGCCAAAAGGCACCTGAAGAACTCTCAGACCATGAGAAAGAAAATTCTCTTGTCTGACGAGACAAAGATTGAACTCTTTGGTGTGAATGCCAAGCATCACGTTTGAAGGAAACCTGGCACCATCCCTACAGTGAAGCATGGTGGTGGCAGCATCATGCTGTGGGGTTGTTTTTCAGCAGCAGGGACTGGGAGACTAGTCAGGATAAAGGGAAAGATGACTGCAGCAATGTACAGAGACATCCTAGATGAAAACCTGCTCCAGAGCGCTCTTGACCTCAAACTGGGGCGACGGTTCATCTTTCAGCAGGACAACGACCCTAAGCACACAGCCAAGATATCAAAGGAGTGGCTTCAGGACAACTCTGTGAATGTCCTTGAGTGGCCCAGCCAGAGCCCAGACTTGAATCCGATTGAACATCTCTGGAGAGATCTTAAAATGGCTGTGCACCGACGCTTCCCATCCAACCTGATGGAGCTTGAGAGGTGCTGCAAACAGGAATGGGCGAGACTGGCCAAGGATTGGTGTGCCAAGCTTGTGGCATCATATTCAAAAAGACTTGAGGCTGTAACTGCTGCCAAAGATGCATCAACAAAGTATTGAGCAAAGGCTGTGAATACTTATGTACATGTGATTTCTCAGTTTTTTTATTTTTAATAAATTTGCAAAAACCTCAAGTAATCTTTTTTTCACGTTGTCATTATGGGGTGTTGTGTGCAGAATTCTGAGGAAAAAAATGAATTTAATCCATTTTGGAATAAGGCTGTAACATAACAAAAGGTGGAAAAAGTGATGCGCTGTGAATACTTTCTGGATGCACTGTATATACGCACATATACACACACACACACACATATATTAAAAAAAAAAAAAAAAAATATATATATATATATATATATATATATATATATATATATATATATATATAGAGTGAGTGAAGACCATAAGTATTTGAACACCCTGCGATTTCGCAAGTTCTCCCACTTAGAAACCATGGAGGGGTCTGAAATTCACATTGTAGGTGCATTCCCACTGTGAGAGACAGAATGTAAAAAAAAAAATCCAGAAAATCACATTGTCTGATTTTAAAGAATTTATTTGCAAATTATGGTGGAAAATAAGTATTTGGTCACCTACAAACAAGCAAGATCTCTGGATCTCACAGACCTGTAACTTCTTCTGTAAGAGGCTCCTCTGTCCTCCACTCGTTACCTGTATTAATGGCACCTGTTTGAACTGATTATCAATATAAAAGACACCTGTCCACAACCTCAAACAGTCACACTCCAAACTCCACTATGGCCAAGACCAAAGAGCTGTCAAAGGACATCAGAAACAAAATTGTAGACCTGCACCAGGCTGGGAAGACTGAATCTGCAATAGGTAAGCAGCTTGGTGTGAAGAAATCAACTGTGGGAGCAATTATTAGAAAATGGAAGACATACAAGACCACTGATAATCTCCCTCGATCTGGGGCTCCAAGCAAGATCTCACCCTGTGGGGTCAAAATGATCACAAGAACGGTGAGCAAAAATCCCAGAACCACACGGGGGGACCTAGTGAATAACCTGCAGAGAGCTGGGACCAAAGTAACAAAGGCTACCATCAGTAACACACTACGCCGCCAGGGACTCAAATCCTGCAGTGCCATACGTGTCCCCCCTGCTTAAGCCAGTACATGTGCAGGCCCGTCTGAAGTTTGCTAGAGAGCATTTGGATGATCCAGAACAGGATTGGGAGAATGTCATATGGTCAAATGAAACCAAAATAGAACTTTTTGGTAAAAACTCTACTCGTCGTGTTTGGAGGAGAAAGAATGCTGAGTTGCATCCAAAGAACACCATACCTACTGTAAAGCATGGGGGTGGAAACATCATGCTCTGGAGCTGTTTTTCTGCAAAGGAACCAGGACGACTGATCCGTGTAAAGGAAAGAATGAATGGGGCCATGTATCGTCAGATTTTGAGTGAAAACCTCCTTCCATCAGCAAGGGCATTGAAGATGAAACGTGGCTGGGTCTTTTAGCATGACAATGATCCCAAACACACCGCCTGGGTAATGAAGGAGTGGCTTCGTTAGAAGCATTTCATGGTCCTGGAGTGGCCTAGCCAGTCTCCAGATCTCAACCCCATAGAAAATCTTTGGAGGGAGTTGAAAGTCCATGTTGCCCAGTGACAACCCCCAAACATCATTGCTCTAGAGGAGATCTGCATGGAGGAATGGGCCAAAATACCAGCAACAGCGTGTGAAAACCTTGTGAAGACTTACAGAAAACGTTTGACCTCTGTCATTGCCAACAAAGGGTATATAACAAAGTATTGAGATGAACTTTTGTTATTGACCAAATACTTTCTTTCCACCATAACTTGCAAATAAATTCTTCAAAAATCAGACAATGTGATTTTCTGGATTTTTTTTTCTCATTTTGTCTCTCATAGTTGAGGTATACCTATGATGAAAATTACAGGCCTCTCTCATCTTTTTAAGTGGGAGAACTTACACAATTGGTGGCTGACTAAATACTTTTTTGCCCCACTGTATACATACATACATACATATATTATATATACAGTACTGTGCAAAAGTTTTAGGCAGGTGTGAAAAAATGCTGTAAACAAAGAATGCTTTCAGAAATATAAATGATTGTTTATTGTTATCAATTTACAAAATGCAAAGTGAGTGAACAAAAGAAAAATCTAAATCAAATCAATATTTGGTGTTACTACCTTTTGCCTTCAAACCAGCATCAATTCTTATAGGTACACTTGCACTAAGTCAGGGATTTTGTAAGATTATAGTCAGGTGTATGATCAACCAATTATACCAAACAGGTGCTAATGATCATCAATGTCACACGTAGGTTGAAACACAGTCATTAACTGAAACAGAAACAGCTGTGTAGGAGGCTTAAAACTGGGTGAGGAACAGCCAAACTCTGCTACCAAGGTGAGGTTGTGGAAGACAGTTTCATGTCATGGCAAGATTGAGCACAGCAACAAGACACAAGGTAGTTATACTGCATCAGCAAGGTCTCTCCCAGACAAAGATTTCAAAGCAGACTGGAGTTTCAAGATGTGCTGTTCAAGACTCTTTTAAAGAAGCACAAAGAAACGGGCAACGTGAAGGATCGTAGACGCAGTGGTCGGTCAAGGAAACTTAATGCAGCAGATGAAAGACACATCAAGCTTATTACCCTTCGAAATCGAAAGATGTCCAGCAGTGCTATTAGCTCAGAACTGGCAGAAACCAGTGGGACCCAGGTACACCCATCTACTGTCCAGAAAAGTCTGGCCAGAAGTGGTCTTCATGGAAGAGTTGCAGCCAAAAAGCCATACCTCCGACATGGAAACAAGGCCAAGCGACTCAAGTATGCACGAAAACATAGAAACTGGGGTGCAGAAAAATGGCAGCAGGTGCTCTGGACTGATGAGTCAAAGTTTGAAATATTTGGCTGTAGCAGAAGGCAGTTTGTTCGTTGAAGGGCTGGAGAGCGGTACAATAATGAGTGTCTGCAGGCAACAGTGAAGCATGGTGGAGGTTCCTTGAATGTTTGGGGCTGCATTTCTGCAAATGGAGTTGGAGATTTGGTCAGGATTAATGGTGTTCTCAAATGCTGAGAAATACAGGCAGATACTTATCCATCATGCAATACCATCAGGGAGGCGTATGTTTGGCCCCAAATTTATTCTGCAGCAGGACAACGACCCCAAACATACAGCCAAAGTCATTAAGAACTATCTTCAGCGTAAAGAAGAACAAGAAGTCCTGGAAGTGATGGTATGGCCCCCACAGAGCCCTGATCTCAACATCATCGAGTGTGTCTGGGATTACATGGAGACAGAAGGATGTGAGGAAGCCTATATCCACAGAAGATCTGTGGTTAGTTCTCCAAGATGTTTGGAACAACCTACCAGCCAGGTTCCTTCAAAAACTGTGTGCAAGTGTACCTAGAAGAATTGATGCTGTTTTGAAGGCAAAGGGTGGTCACACCAAATACTGATTTGATTTAGATTTCTCTTTTGTTCATTTACTGCATTTTGTTGATTGATGAAAATAAATGATTGACACTTCCATTTTTGAAAGCATTCTTTGTTTACAGCATTTTTTCACACCTGCCTAAAACTTTTGCACAGTACTGTATGTATATATATATACAGTAATCCCTCCTCCATCGCGGGGGTAGCGTTCCAGAGCCACCCGCGAAATAAGAAAATCCGCGAAGTAGAAACCATATGTTTATATGGTTATTTTTATATTGTCATGCTTGGGTCACAGATTTGCGCAGAAACACAGGAGGTTGTAGAGAGACAGGAACGTTATTCAAACACTGCAAACAAACATTTGTCTCTTTTTCAAAAGTTTAAACTGTGCTCCATGACAAGACAGAGATGACAGTTCCGTCTCACAATTAAAAGAATGCAAACATATCTTCCTTTTCAAAGGAGTGCGTGTCAGGAGAGAGAGAGAACAAAGCAAGCAGTCAAAAAAAAATCAATAGGGCTGTTTAACTTTTAAGTATGCGAAGCACCACCGGTACAAAGCTGTTGAAGGCGGCAGCTCACACCCCCTCCGTCAGGAGCAGACAAAGAGAGAGAGAGAGCCAGAGAAAAATAAAGTCAAAAATCAATACGTGCCCTTTGAACTTTTAAGTATGCGAAGCACCGTGCAGCATGTCCTTCAGGAAGCAGCTGCACGCAGAAAGTAGCAACGTCCCTATCGTCTAGGTGTGCGAACAGCCCCCCTGCTCACACCCCCCTACGTCAGCGCAAGAGAGAGAGAGAGAGAGAGAGAGAAAGTAAGTTGGGTAGCTTCTCAGCCATCTGCCAATAGCGTCCCTTGTATGAAATCAACTGGGCAAACCAACTGAGGAAGCATGTACCAGAAATTAAAAGACCCATTGTCCGCAGAAACCCCGCGAAGCAGCGAAAAATCCCGCGATATATATTTAAATATGCTTACATATAAAAGCCGCGATAGAGTGAAGCCGCGAAAGGCGAAGCGCGATATAGCGATTGATCACTGTATATATATATATATATATATATATATATATATATATACACAGTAGAACCTCTGGTCACGAACGTTTCCGAACACGTACAAATCAGGTTACGATCAAAAAAGTTTGCCAAAATTTTGCATCTGTTCACGACCACATGCTCTGGTGGCGAACAAAAACACTGGCGGCCAGTTTCCCTACGCGCCAATGATTTTCCATTTTCCGTTTCCCATTTTCTTTTGTTTGCATATACCGGGCCTAACAAAGCAGCTGATGTTGCAAAAGGAGTTATAATGTTAACCAAGCAGAGGCCTCAAGTGCTGGAAGAGATGGAAAAACTGTTGCTAGTGTGGCTGAATGAGAAGCAACTTGCAGAGGATAGCGTAAGCGAGCCAATCATATGTGAAAAAGCCAGGAAGATTCATGGCGATTTGCTGAAAAAAAAAAATCCTTCTTCGAGTGCGAAGGTGAGGAATTTAAAGCCAGTAGAGCAGTGTTTCCCAAACTCAGTCCTGGTGAACCCCTGTGGCTGCAGGTTTTTGTTCCAACCGGATTCCTAATCAGTGACAACACCTGACAGCACTGATCTCATTTAATTAGCTGGTATTTTTTTTTCTTTTATTCGACATTCAGAAAAGCATAGCAGCATGATTTTTTACATTTATAAGACATTTAGAAATATTTCTGCTTTTGCTATAGATTTAAATGCTTAACTCTCTTGTTGATTTCATTACACTTTGCCCTTTCTCTGTGCAGTTTTTCCCCCCTTTGTTGTATCTTAATAATGACAATTTAAAATGAGCAGAGCAGACACGCAGGCAAACAACACTAAATCAAAGGCTGCAAGTACTTTAGCAACCGACCCACTAATGAGTAAATAATGGATTAATTAAACAATTAGAAGGCCTAGAAAAGTAGAATGAAAATCAAGATGAAAATACTGTTAAAAAAAAAAAAATACATTATTCCTATATAACTGCTTGGTACATTTTAATTTTTTTTTTTTTTTAGCAAACTTAGTTTTCTAATGTCTATATTGTTCCCTAAACACAGAACTTGGGAAGTATCAGTTCACTTAATTAGCCCAGGAGTTCAGTTAAAAACAGAAGCTGGTTGGAACAAAAACCTCCAGCCACAGGGGTTCACCAGGACCGAGTCTGGGAAACACTGCAGTAGAGGATGGTTTGAAAAGTTTCACGAGAAGAGGCACTTAATTTTTTTTTTCCCTGTGCTTAAATCTCATAAAAAAAGTGTTGACAGCGAGCAGTTCGTAAGGGTCTAGCACGATCTCTTACAATGTTAGTTTTCTCTGTTGTTCAAGGTTTTCTCAGTGTTATTCAATGTCGTTACGTTTAGTTTACTATTACACTGTGCATTCTAAGGTGTAATTAACTATTTTTGTGCTTAAAAAAATATATTTACATACAGTTTGTACGGTCTGGAACGGATTTATTGTATTTACATACAATCTTATGGGGAACTTACGTTCGGGTTGCGTCCAAAGTTTTGGAACGAATTACGGTCGTGACCAGAGGTACCACTGTGTGTGTGTATATATATAAGTAGCAGCACTCAGTCGACCTCTCAGTCTTGGTTGGGGGTTGTTAAGGTTTTCATGTGTGCCACTAATTAGAATTATTTTTTCTCTCATGTGCTCACGGCACTGCAACGTGAGTGGCATGATATAGTGGCATTTGATCAGGGTTCCTCACATGAAACATCGTGACACTGCCTGTGCTCTAAGTTGAAACTGAAACTGCTCAGTAAACTAACAGAGAAAACGTGCAGTAGACAGCGCCCAGGTACGGTAACTGAACCCATGACTAACTATACACTGCATTGCTTCAAAGTTATACTAACAGCTGTATCAAGTTCTTCTTCAAACTCATCATTCTCAATAGAGTCAAAACTAGGTAATCCATGGAACTGAAATTGCACATATCTTGGATGAATATTAAGGGATATTTAGCCTAACAAAGCTTGAACTTAATGCGGGGGGGGGATTATGATTTTGACCGGCTGTACAGTATCTCCCTAAATATATGTTGCACAGAAATGGTTCTCATATCATTTTAAAGCTCTCTTCCAATTCTATATTTTGCATAAATATTATGCTATCCTCAAAATGAAAAATGACCATGTTATGACTAATTATGATATTAAAAATTGAATAGCGAAAAAAAACTTTTAAAAATGGTCAGTTTTTTTTACTAAAGCTAGCTTATAATGTAATATGGTCTTTGCTGAGCTATCATATTACTTATAGGTGGCACTACATGTTTTCATATCACTTATGGGCCTTTATCAAAGCAACCATACTGACATGAAATACTATAGTATTGCAAGCACAGGTGCAAGTAATGACTTTCATTAAGGTTCCAATTATGCTACACTGAAACTAAATAGAAGCTTCATTAATTTCATTAGTGACACCTGTGCTTGTCGTACTATTTCATGTCAAAATGGCTGCTGTGAAAAAGGCCCACTCCAATGTGGCTAATAACTGTCAATGCTCTGCCCTGCATTAAACACAGGAATGTGAGGTTTTCAAATCAGCCAGATGTAATCAATCAATAGCATATATGCTGTCAATTACCTGGTGGAGATAAAAGCATTCGGTAGAGAAGTTGTTTAGATTCAATCAGAAATCTTGGTGTTCAAATGTCATCTCAAGAAGATAACCCATGCTTTAACAGATGTGCCTGAGACAGCAATACAGGATCACCCAAGTTTCAATTTAAGGTCAGGTCAGCGCATCTCAAAACTCACACCCGAAAACAAACAGATCTGTCAGTCTGACTCTTCTAGTAGACCGTGTTGAAGAAACTATGCTCAACATTGGGGAGTTGAGACTGAACTTTTTACAACCTCAGGGATCATTCTCCATCCTTCTCAGTACCTGTCATGGATCACAGGATGTGCTTTTAGAAGTTGAACCTGTCACAGCAACAGGATGAACATACACAATTTCAAGCAAAGACTCAATTGCTGCAAAGGCTCTGATGTAGTATAAATTGAAAGTGTAGCCATTGTTTATATTCTTACATTCCCACTTTACCATTCAAACAGTACAGCTTGTACAAAACATATTCATGATTCCACCAGTTTCTTTCCACACATGGGTTTAAGAGCCCATCTAGTGTCCATTTAGTTTTTAGTTATGTTCCACCTGCAGCTAAAGTCACTATCGATCAAACACAGGAAGCTCTGCAGCCTACTTGTGACTTTATGCTGTAGGAAGATAAGTAAATAAATCAAGGTAAATAGGTAAACAACATTCGATCTGGCTTTTATATAAGTAACATATAAATGTGTTTTATATAAAGACCATCACAAAACATAATCACAAACAGGACTTTGCACAATAGCTTGGCAAGCTCTGTAAGCCCTGCTTTTTCTTTGAAAGACACGTGTGGGGCAGAGTGACTGGCAGGATGATGCCCGACCCGTTGCTGCATTCAAACAGTGCCATCTTTGGCCTTTACTCCTGGTGCAGCTGCGTTATTCTTATATGTGAGTAGACATTTCTTGCAGAGGGCGCCGCTGTTCTTTCTCCGATGTAGAACCCTCATCCGACTTCACTTCTGTTATAGCACGTATTTAATTGAAAACAACCAGTGTCATATCACGGGGAGCGTGAATGTGAACATGACTGAGAGAATAAAACTGAACTAAAAAAAAAAAAGCTTTTACAAATAACATAAATTTACACTGGCTATTACAGACTCAAATCAAATGTAAGTTTTTATTCTATAATAGTAAGAATAAGAGCAGCTCACTACTCAAAACAGAGGCATCCAGGATCGAACCGAGAATATCTTGATTACGAGTCAGCAATTCTTACTGCTGCACCACCCAAGCAGTCGTGTCAATGTTGTACCCTAACCAGAGTTCTTTATCTACAGTTATATTCTTGAATAAAAGCACACTTGTTTTGTTATACTTGTACCTTTTGTGAAAGTGCTTATTTGATATTTGGACTTCAGTCTTCACACATTATACACTTTATGTCTACATTTTGTCAATTATTACTAAAATATGAAAAACATTTCTTTTTTTAGTTGTGTTTAACAATTCCTGCCTCGCATTTCATCCTACAATTTACACCGATCGTTGTAGATAGGGAACACACATGAAATGTATGTATTCCAAATGGCAATATATTAAATTTACCCTCTACAATTTCATGCACCACACAACCAGATAAAATGACTTTAGCTGTGAGAATCTTCTCTGCGACTTGAGGTGCATCGGTGGGAGGGAGGGGATGGGAAAGCAGGCTGCTTGTGCAGATCGACACATTTATAAAACAAAAGACGCTGACAGAGAGGTGCAAAGAAATTTAAGGTGGGCCGGGATTATGAGTTTTTTCTTAGGCTTCAGGGATTCTAGTGTAGTACTAGGGTGTTGTACCGTGTTAGCCATTATGCATGTAGAGAAAAGTCAAGCAAAATGACACCTTTTATTGGCTAACTAATAGTGTTCTAGTGTTAAATCTCCCTTAATTTTGATCCAAGACATGTGCAATTTCAGTTCCACAGGTTACTCATATGACCAAACCAGCATGACAAATTTCATTAATATCTGTGAAGATGAGGTCCAAAAGTGTGATATTTGACATGGAATTACCCTACTTTGGAAGCTTGCCCTGCATGAATAAAACAGCTTGTTAAAAATGAATGAGACATTTTATTCCCTTTATTTTATAAACATTTTGGGATGTCATATTTGCATACTAGAGGAGCACACGCGGCATACACCATGTTGCCGCACCCACCACACAGCGAACCACCAGGATTGAGATCCAGGGCTGGATGCAGATTAAAGTTATACCCAGGACGGAGCAATTGCAGGTTAAGGGCCTTGCTCAGAGGCCCAATGGAGTAGAGTCTCTTCTGGCGTTTATGGGATTCAAACCGGCAACCGGACAGATCCCTTGCCTGTCTTTTTATATCCATTTTTATTTCTATATTTTTCTAACCTTACTTGGAAATTCAGTTTAGTTTTAGTTTTCCTTCATCATATATTTTTAGTTTTAATTTAGTTTTTATTTCACACAGACATTTCTATTTTATTTTTATATCTATTGGCTTCAGTTTTAGTTTAGTAATTATGGTATGATTAAAATAGTTTCTATGGAGTCTAGTTTTGTGTCACAATCAGACAGAACTGTACACTTAACGGGTTTAGACATTAGTTTAATGTTTGTGGAAGCTGACTACACTACATTGTTTACTATCTGTTTTTGGTTTTGTCTGATAAAAACAAGCATAATCAAAACCAGATATAAACAATTTTATAATTTTCAAAATATTTTTATGCTATTTGTGCTGAACAAATGTGCGTTCAATGTTGACACTTTTCATCTTTTCCTTTTATTGCCCAGAATGGGCCAATTTGTAATGAAATTTAAGTGAATTTTAAGGTTTGAGAGTTTTTGTCTATAGCGCACAACATATCCTACTCCAAGACAATGTGCTTATGTGGCTGAGTTAGTTTGTTTTATTGTGAACATTCTCAAAACTATATTTTTTTATACTGAAATTCTTCTGTTTTATATATTGTGAATTTTGTTTAATGTGAATGTAATCATTGTATCTGTTGTATATAGTTCTTATTTGTCTGTTGTAGCAGGGGGGGGCTTTAATTAATGTAACACCCATAGGACGCACATGTGACGTACAGCAGGCTCCTGGCAAAAGCTGGAGGACGCTTTTGCAGGTAAGGTGCTTCTCAATGCTCTCCGTCTCTTGTATAAGCTGACAAGTTTTAAATGAGTGTTTTTCTGTCTGAAACTGAGTGGAAACATCACACCACGTGGTTGTTGATGTGTTTTGAGGGTCTGTTGTCACTTTTGGTCGGCAGAAGTGGATTTTAAAAGTGTTTGGTTTAGCGGAGATCCAACCTCATTGGTATTTTGTTTGGCTTGCTACAGGAGACAGAGAGCGCCTGACGTTACATGTGCTGACTGTGCCCTTTACTGCTTGTCTTGTAGAAAAAAGTGGATGACGCTTTTGTAGAATAAACGGCAGAATTTGGGTATTGCTGTGTCTGTCTTCTTCCAAATCACCAGCAGCCATTCTAAAGCCGCTACATAAAACTGGTGCCGTGACCCGGATCCACTGATCAGCTACCGCCGATCGCTGAGGTCAAGCTCTGTGCTCGTGACATCGTGGGATATCAAGTTGGAGGAAGTGTGGATCTTTTTGTAGCTGCTGAGATGGTTTTTGGTGTTTTGCATAAGCGCAACTGTGGTTAATATAAGTTCATGTTAAGAGTTAGTGACATAAGTTGAAATATTTAATGTAAACTGCTTAATAGTTCTTGCTCACTGTTATTGTAACTGTTTTGTTCCTGTGTGAGATATGGCAGGCAGAGGTCAACATACCTTTAATATTTCTACACAACTTTCAGGCAGGGGGAGGGGTTTGTTTAATATAGATGGAGCAGTTGGTAGGACCCCAGTGCTAACCTATGATTTAAATGAACCATTTGAATCAGAAAGCGTAAATGACATACCTGTCCTTGAACCTCAATTCTCGACTCCCGTTACAAATGACAACACTGTACAACAGTTACGTGTGTTAATTGGTGAGTTGGGGAGCCAGATAGGTTAATCCATAGCCAGCTGTTTGCTGGCTAGTCAGCACCCATTCACTCCAAGTCAGCCTCCACCAGCTGAGTCAGCTAGGGTTGAACCACCTGACACAACTCTAAACTTGTCCAAAGTGAACTTAGTAGTGAGGCCGGATATCAAAGAGCCCCCGATGTATCGTGGCAATGGTGCAGACAGATACTCCATTCAGGAGTGGATTGAGCTGATGGCGGTGTACCTGCATAAAAAAGGCCTTCCAAGTCATGAGCAGGGAGATGAGGTCCTGAACCACCTCCTTGGTAAGGCAAAAAGTATAGTCAAAGTGGGACTGAAAAGCAACCCCTCACCTGGTGCTACTGTTAACCCTGAGACAATCTATGTTATATTGAGACGCTACTTTAGTGAGAGCCCTGCTTCATGTCTACCACTGGCCGATTTCTATGCCACCCAACCAATAGCAACAAAAACGCCAATAGATTACTGGGTCAGGTTGAACACAGCTGCTGAAGTGGCCAATAGGCACTTGGGACGTCAGGGTAGTAAATTAGAGAATATGGATGCAGAAATAGCCATGATGTTCATCCGAAACTGTCCTGACCGTAGTCTCGCATGTGTTTTCAAGCGTAAGCCTACAAGCAAGTGGTCAATTACAGAGGTGCAAGAGGCTATAGATGAGCATCAGCGAGAATGCCGAGCTAAAAGATCAGGTGCAGACATGATGAAGTCACATGCTATACAAGTGGCCACTGCCGTAACAAGTAGCAGTGTGCCAGAACCTGAAGTTATATGTGCTCATGTGAACACAGCCAGGTGCATCCCGCCTAATCCAACCAAGTCAAGTGAGGCAGTCATTTCAGAGCCAAGTGCTCTGGAACGTGTGCTAGGTATGCTGGAGAGAGTGTTAGAGCGCACCAGCCAGCCTGTTCATGCTACAGCTAGATCACAGGCTTCAACCCCAGCACGTTTCCCTCCATGCCAAGTCTGCGGGGACGCCTCTCACTCAACACGAACACATTGTATGCGAGAGAGGAGATGTCTAACCTGTCTAGAAATAGGGCATCAGCGGAGAGACTGCCCCAAAGCCGTTATTGCACAGAATGTTAGCTCATCTGATCAGGGAAACTAAGTTGCTCACACTCAGGAGGGGACAGTGTGAGTAAAAATGTTGAAGCCCTCAACCTTGATGAAGATGTGCAGTTTGTGTATACAAAGTGCCTGAAATCTGCCCCACCTGGAAGTACTGTACTGTTTCAGAACATGATTAGACTTGATAAAGCTGACAGTCTGTTTTATACCAGTGCACAGGTGGGTGATAAAGTCTCACTACAAGCGTTGCTCGACACCGGCTCTATGGCTTGCACCATTAATGCAGAGGCTGAGCAGGTGCTAAAGAATGCTGGATTGGCACTGGAGACTGACAATATCCAGACTGATGTTGTGCTCATTGGCTGTGGTGGAGTTCAGGTTAGGCCCAAGTGCATTTACAATTTAAGGATGGAGGTGTATGGATGTGCATTCAGTGTGCCTGCCTTGGTGGTCCCTGGGCAAAAAGACCAGCTTATCCTGGGCACAAATGTTATAAAGCACCTTCTAAAGTGGTTCAAGCAGTCTCCCCAGTTCTGGCAAGTTGTAAGCAAACCTGAGTCCACTAAAGCACCTGAAATAATGCAGTTTCTTAATATGCTGTCTGGCATTAACAGGTGGAGAGGTGAAACAATCCCAGATGCTATTGGAACCGCCAGGTTGGCACAGGCAGTGACTCTTCTCCCTAAACAAGAACACCTGGTTTGGGCCAAATTACCTGCAGCCTCACCTCTTTCTGAGGGCAGTGCCATTTTGATCGAACCATCTAAGGCACAAACTCACAAGAAAATCATCATTGTCTGCAGGTCGGTGTACTCCATGAGTGATGATAAGTGGGTCCCAATAAGGATTTTGAATACCTCTGACAAACCTATCATCTTAAAGCGCAACACCAAGGTTGCAAATGTGTCACCCTGCATTGCTGTTGAAGATTTGGATGTGACCACTGGACAGACACCAGCTGAGGAGCTTGAGCTGCAGAGTCAGACGCTGTGTGATGAAGTGGTCAGCAAGCCAGGCTGCCCTCCTTGTCCCAGTTTTCATGATAGCCTACATAAGCTGGGGTTGGAAGATCTGGATATTGACTCCTGTGAGGTGTCCCACCACTGGAAATCTCAGTTGCTGCAGCTGGTGCAAAAGTATGAGGATGTGTTCTCAAAGAGTAAGCTTGACTGTGGGATGGCTAAAGACTTTGTTCACCACATCCATCTGTCTGATGATCGACCCTTCAGACTTCCATATCGACGTGTCCCACCAGGGCAATATCATAAGCTCCATCAAACGCTCACAGAGATGGAAGAGCTTGAGATCATCCGCAAGTCTAACAGTGAGTGGGCCTCCCCACTAGTGCTTGTTTGGAAGAAGAATGGTGATCTCAGGATATGTGTGGATTATCGCTGGCTGAACACGCGCACAGTCAAGGACGCACATCCCTTGCCACACCAGTCTGACTGTCTCGCAGCTCTGGGAGGGAGTGCCATCTTTAGTGCCATGGACCTTACCTCTGGCTTTTATAACATCGCAATAGCAGAGGAACACAAAAAACTTACAGCTTTCACCACACCCATGGGGCTGTATGAGTTTAACAGGCTCCCGCAGGGCCTCTGTAATAGCCCTGCCAGCTTCATGCGCCTCATGATGGGTATTTTTGGTGACCAGAACTTCCTGACGATGCTCTGTTACTTGGATGATGTGCTAGTGTATGCACCCAATGAGGCTGAAGCCCTCAAGAGGCTGGAGATGGTCTTCAGCAGGCTCCATGCTCATGGACTGAAACTGGCCCCCAAAAAATGCCAGCTACTCAGAAGAACTGTGAGGTTCTTGGGGCATGTTGTGGATGAAAGTGGTGTCTCAACTGACCCTGACAAGGTCAAAGCTATCGCTGCTATGACAGAGGCTGACCTTATGATGGAGGATGGCTTAACGCCATCACAGAAGAAGATCAGGTCATTCTTGGGCATGGTCATGTACTATCAGCAGTTCATCCAAGATTGTTCCAGTATAGCTAAACCCTTGTTCGCCCTGACTGCTGCACCTAAGGGGAGGAAAGGGAATGCACGAGGTGCTGCTTCGTTCAGGAAATTACATCCAAGTGACTGGAGGCAAGAGCAGCGTGACTCATTTGAACAGTTAAAATCTACTCTCTTAGACTCTGTTGTCCTTGCACACCCTGATTTCAGTCGACCATTCATCTTGTCCACAGATGCCTCGCAGGATGGATTAGGTGCTGTGCTATCTCAGGTCCAAGAGGGTGAGAGTAAGGCACGCCCCATTGCCTTTGCCAGCAAGGCTCTCACCCGTGCTCAGAACAACTATCCAGCGTACCGTCTAGAGTTTCTGGCACTGAAATGGTCTGTTTGTGATAAATTTAGCCATTGGCTAAAGGGACACAACTTCACCGTCTGGACCGACAACAATACGCTAACCTACATCCTCACAAAGCCCAAACTCGACGCGTGCGAGCAGAGATGGGTAGCAAAACTGTCCCCATACAACTTCAGCATCAAGTACATCTCTGGTAGTAAGAACATTGTTGCAGACGCCCTAAGCAGGCAGCCCTTTGTCCAAAATCGTGTTTGCCAGAGGCTCATTAAAGAGCCGTACAAAGCACTGTTAGAGGAGTCGGAGCAGGTTAGAGAGGGCATGGTCCAGGAGGCATTTAGAGTCAGTGCTAACAACCAGAGTATCAAGTGCTCATTCCCACCTGAGAGCCTTAGACACTGCTCTATGACAAGCGGTGAAGTGTCTGCGGTCCTTTCAGGTCATATGGAATGGGACCAAGGAGCCAACCAGAGGGTGGTCACTTGGTTGGCTGAAGACCTGGAACAGCTAATCCCACCTGGCCAAGATGCCTTGCCTGTCTTCTCACTCCAAGAGCTCCAGGATGAGCAAAGGAGAGATGCTATATTGTCCCAGGTCATCCCATTTGTCACCCGAGGGAGGCGGCCATCAAGGAGAGAAAGGGCTGTTCTATCGCTGAAGGTTCTTAAGACTCTGAAACAATGGGAGAAACTGAAAATGCTTGATGATATCCTGTACAGGGTATGTAAAGACTCAGTGACTGGGAAGAAGCGCCACCAGTATATGACACCTTCCTCCCTAGTCACACATGTTCTTCGTGGTGTCCACGATGATGCCGGTCATCAGGGTCAGAGTAGGACACTGTACCTGGCAAGGCAGAGATTTTTCTGGAGTACCATGGAGCACGACGTCCGAGACTATGTCAAATGCTGCAAACGCTGCATAGTCAGCAAGACACTGGAGCCAGAGGGGAGAGCCCCACTCGAAAGTATCAAGACTACATACCCTCTTGAGCTGGTTTGTCTGGACTTTTGGTCTGCAGAGGACTCCAGAGGAAGGAGTGTGAATGTATTGGTGGTAACAGACCACTTCACCAAGATGGCCCATGCTTTCTGCTGCTCAGACCAGTCAGCAAAACAAGTTGCGCGCCAGCTCTGGGATAGATATTTTTGTGTCTATGGATTCCCCCAGAGGATCCATTCAGACCAAGGGGCGAGTTTCGAGAGCCAACTGATCCAGGAGCTGTTACAGATTGCAGGTGTGAAAAAGTCCAGAACAACACCTTATCACCCAATGGGGAATGGCCACACTGAGAGGTTCAACAGAATCTTAGGGAACATGATCAGAGCCTTACCGCCCAGGGATAAGATTAAATGGCCGCAAATGCTGCAGACATTGACTTTCGCATATAACTGTACAGCTCATGAGTCAACTGGGTATGCTCCCTTCTACCTGATGTATGGGCGGGTCCCTAGACTGCCGGTGGATGTTATGTTCCACAATGTGGAGAGGAACAGTGATATCATTGACTATGATAGCTATGTCAGGAGAATGAGGGATGACCTCAAGGAAGCTCTCATCTTGGCCCAAGTCAACACTGATTCCAGCCAGCGGCGCCAGGCAGACTTGTACAACATGAAGACAAAAGGTGCAGACATTGAGGAAGGAGATCGAGTTCTCTTGGCAAACAGAGGTGAACGTGGTCGCAGGAAGTTGGCTGACAGATGGGACTCTACACTGTACACTGTGGTCTCTAAAGATTCAAAGTGCCATACATACCACATCAAAAACACCATTAATGGACAGGAGAAGATTGTTCATAGGAACTTGATCTTGCAAGCTAGCTTCTTGCCAGTGGTAATCGAACAGGAAGTGGAGCCTTCCTTTGATAGTGGCTCTGAACCAAGTTGGGACCAGTGTGATGTGGATAGAACTGCCTCTGTGACTGGATCAGAAGTTGATCCTATAGAGCGTACTGCCAGTTGGGTAGCAGAGACAACCCATTCAGGGGTTCCTCCAGAAAGAGAACGTGCATCATCTGAACCTCCTGAAGTATCCCCTGATAATGCTGTGCCAGAGGCTGACAACTCCCAAGCAGACAGTAATGATGTAAGTAGTCATGCTGGACCATGTGCTGTGAGTCACAGTGTTGGGGTTGAGACAAATAGGGCCAACAACAGTGAAACGGATAGTATGCATGGTGCAGAAGTGCCAGAACTGAACCACAGTCATCCTGAGGACCAAGTAGCCAGAGGATCAATGTCTGAGATCACTTTGATACACGATAGAGCACCAAGCAACACAGTAGGGCACATCAGAACAAGAGTAGGAAGGATAGTAAAACAAGTTAACAGATTGATTCAGAACATGACGCAGAGAAACAAACAAGCTAGTGGTGGTGTTAGTGGGTTAGCCAAAACTTTATTTTTGTGAACAACCGTCAGTTATCCTATTGGAATAGTTAATTAGCAATGTGTATAATATGTATAATTCTGTTAATTAAGTTCAATGTAAGGGCGGCACGGTGGCGCAGTGGGTAGCGCTGCTGCCTCGCAGTTGGGACACCTGGGGACCTGGGTTCGATTCCCGGGTCCTCCCTGCGTGGAGTTTGCATGTTCTCCCCGTGTCTGCGTGGGTTTCCTCCGGGTGCTCCGGTTTCCTCCCACAGTCCAAAGACGTGCAGGTTAGGTGGATTGGCAATTCTACATTGGCCCTAGTGTGTGCTTGGTGTGTGGGTGTGTTTGTGTGTGTCCTGCGGTGGGTTGGCACCCTGCCCGGGATTGGTTCCTGCCTTGTGCCCTGTGTTGGCTGGGATTGGCTCCAGCAGACCCCCATGACCCTGTGTTTGGATTCAGCGGGTTGGAAAATGGATGGATGGAAGTTCAATGTTGGAGTAACAGTCATTTATTCATTAGGATGAGATTGTGTATAAGGCACCTTCTTACGCAAGTGAACATTGGAAGTCTGGCCAGCTTCCTTTTGACACTTTCCCTTTTGGTTGGGAGACGGTTTTGTCGCACATAAGAGTACTGTGATGTACTGTGAGAAAATAATGACATGTTATGTTATGTTACTGTTATTTAGAACTCTGCCATTACCTGACCCTCAGTGTTTTGAGAAGTTCAGGGGGGAGTATGTGGCTGAGTTAGTTTGTTTTATTGTGAACATTCTCAAAACTATATTTTTTTATACTGAAATTCTTCTGTTTTATATATTGTGAATTTTGTTTAATGTGAATGTAATCATTGTATCTGTTGTATATAGTTCTTATTTGTCTGTTGTAGCAGGGGGGGGCTTTAATTAATGTAACACCCATAGGACGCACATGTGACGTACAGCAGGCTCCTGGCAAAAGCTGGAGGACGCTTTTGCAGGTAAGGTGCTTCTCAATGCTCTCCGTCTCTTGTATAAGCTGACAAGTTTTAAATGAGTGTTTTTCTGTCTGAAACTGAGTGGAAACATCACACCACGTGGTTGTTGATGTGTTTTGAGGGTCTGTTGTCACTTTTGGTCGGCAGAAGTGGATTTTAAAAGTGTTTGGTTTAGCGGAGATCCAACCTCATTGGTATTTTGTTTGGCTTGCTACAGGAGACAGAGAGCGCCTGACGTTACATGTGCTGACTGTGCCCTTTACTGCTTGTCTTGTAGAAAAAAGTGGATGACGCTTTTGTAGAATAAACGACAGAATTTGGGTATTGCTGTGTCTGTCTTCTTCCAAATCACCAGCAGCCATTCTAAAGCCGCTACACTTATAATGAATGCCTTCAATATTGCATTCAAAAATCTCCCATACTAGGCTTTGCTATTTTCTATTAGCCATATTGATCTCTGATTCCATCTCTATAAATACAATTTATAGACAGAATTTTGCCACCTGCAGGCCTGAAAAGATATCAAAAATCAGAAAATAGATTTTACTGTGTTCTGACAAGTGTGAACATAAAAGTTATGGGGGCTTATGGAGAACAGGGTTCTTAGGCTTGAATTAGTGTGCAGACCCCACCTAGCTATATTGAGGGAAACAAAAAAAAAACCAAGTATGTAGTGTCAAGGTTAGAGGCAGTGAGACTTGAATAGCCCCTGCGTAACAACAGTAAACCCATAATGAGCAGAGCAAAAGTAGGCAATAGGTGTATGGATGGGCACAAAACGACAGAGACAATGTTCTGAGATTTGGAACAATATTTACATTATATAAACCTGCTTATGCAGAACAGATCGCAGGAAACCTGGAGCCTACTACAGCAGGTTTTGATGCAAGGCAGGAAAAATCCCTGGTATGCAATATAGATAGATAGAGAGATAGATAGATATACAGTCGACCCTTGATATACGACCGGCTTGACATGCGAACAACTTGATTTACGACCAAAATTTTAATTTTGATTTACGACCAACATCTTGCGTTACGACCTGAATGCGGTCACGTGTATCCGCTTGCGCGATTGTAAACAAACAGAAACATTCCTACCGGTATTAATGCGGCACTCATTCAATAAAATGTCAGGTTTGTAAACTCTCTTGGGACCTCCCCCAACTAGAAGACATGCCAAAGTCCAAACTCCGTATGGAAAAGTGTTTACCTGTTGCAGGGGCAACAGCCGGCTTAAAGCTGTGCTGAGTCTCTCAGCCAAAGCAAACAGAAAAGATATCGATGGGTGATATGCATGTGATATCCCTGCCCGGCAATGGACAAGCAAGCTTCCAAAGTCGCGGCAATCGCGCTTCAGGACGCACTTCAGCACGCACTTCAGCATGTCGTTCCCATTGAGGGGGGGGGGGGGGGGCTCAGAAGAGTTCAGAAACAGTTCCTTGTATCATCGCAAGGAAATGCTGAGAAAAATTCTCGTCAGAATAACTTGTAGGCAGGAGGAGATTAAAATTAATGCAAAAGAAGCTATTGCAATGATTGCAAATGCCTGAGCGCAAGTTAAAGAAAGCCTTTAAAAAGCCTTCAGTTTCATTATCATCCTCCTCCCTTCCTGCAGCCCAAAGATGTCAAATTAAATGGTGAGTACAGTATGAAATTGTTTCTGGTAGGCTAGGCACTTTTTATTACTTTTTGGTTAGTACATTAGAAAAATTATTGGTGTTTTGGTAAATTATGCACATTATACAACCCTTTTTTTATTATGAAAAGGTTAAGTAAGTGTTGCAGTGGGAGGTTCGGAACGCATTATGGGTATTTCCATTATTTCTTATGTTGCTTTAACTGTTCCGGGACCACAGATTCTCATAGCGTATGGTCCATTATTGTGTATATCCACGTTTCGTGCATTGAATGATGCAAATGCGAAAAGACTTTGTTGTTTACTCTTTGCCTTTTATTTCTGACCCTGATTTGTCCTGCTATTTTTTCAATTACACCTGGGTCTGATGATTAATCACCTTTTGTTTGCGGTAATGCGATCTTTTCTATCTTTTCTTTGATACTGTAGCGAATGACATGATAAAGTGTCACAAAAGTTTTACTTGAACAATTGCAGACTTCCTAACCCCAAACACAACTTTCTAGAACCCTCTCCAACGCCCCCCCCCCTTACCGCATCAATCAATACCCCGCTATCAGTCTTCCGTGCTGTACTCCGCCCTCCCTCCATCGGACCTAACAGTCACTTAAAACCAAACAGCCCTCAACCTGGCTGGGACGCTGCAATACTTTTGGATTTTACTGCTTTCATATTCGGTATCTTTCTCTGCATGTGTATCGCGTCATCGTTTGTTGGAGCCTTTCGAATTGCACTGCTTTCATAATCTCTTATCTGCTTTTTTCACGTTTCACTCTGGGGCGGGGGGCTGAATCCTCTTTTTTGTGTGTCTGTGTCATCACCTATGGGCGCGTTGCCTCATTTCTTATTTACGTTAGTTGAGCTCCTTTGTTTTTGAGCCATGATGCGTTGTAGGCGCTTATTTATGTCAGTTGAGCTCCTTTGCTGTTGAGCCGTGACGCATGGTGGGTTTGACTATGCTGTGGTTTGTGGACGTCTCGGGACTCCGTACTTTGTGAGATTTGACTGTGGGGCGGGACGCCGAGGCTTTGACTATGCTGTGGTTTGTGGACGTCTCGGGACTCTGTACATTGTGAGATTTGACTGTGGGGCGGGACACCGAGGCCGCTTGCGTTTGTCTGTGAGTACTCATATTATTGTATTACTGTAATGTGATGATTCACATATGCTGTGGAGTCCGGATCTCTGGGGGGGTGTGCCTGCGGTGTGTTAAACGCGCGTTGTAGGCGCACGCACCTTCCATACTATGTCGCGTTTGACTATGCTGTGTAGTGTGGACGGTTAGGGTTCCGTATTGCCTGTGCTCATTACTTTATTTCTTATTTTATCTATGGGGCTTCTGTACCATCTCGGGGGTCTGCCTGCGGTGTGTTGGACACACGCTGAAGGGGCGCTCTAGGGCTTATGTACCATCTCGGGGGTCTGCCTGCGGTGTGTTGGACGCGCGTTGTAGGCGCCCGCACCTTCCGTAATATGTCGGGTTTGACTATGGTGTACTGTGGACGGTTAGGGTTCCGTATTGTCTGTGCTCGTTGCTTTATTTCGTATTTCCATTAGGTGAGCTGTCGGCGCCTGCGGACTATCTCTCCTGCGTCCATCGCCGTGTACCTGGGTCTGTGCCTTCCGCTTTACCATTCTCGGTTAGGCAGATTGAGCAATTTTTGGTACTAAACAGGCATATTGAGACAATTTTAAAAATTGCTTAAATCCATGTCTTTGGGGGTCATCTTGGTGCCAAGATGATGAGGGAACACATTTCATAACGCTTTTATTGGCTGAATATGGACAGATGTGGAGCAGTTTTGCAGGACATGTCCCGACTGTCAGATTGTTTCCTCTCATAGACTCGCTAGGGCTCCCCTCTCACCACTGCCTAATTTAAATAGTCCATTTGAGAGGGTTGGGCCAGATATTGTGTGCCCACTCCCCAAGTGAAAAAATGGTTTTCAGTATATGCTTGCACTGGATGACTATGCAACAAGATACCCCGAGGTGGCTGGTCTGCAGAGGGTGAATGCACAAACTGTCGCTAAAGCTCTCTCAGAAATGTTCACACATATTGGAATCCCACGCTTGATTTTAACTGACCAGGGTACGCACTTCATCTCTCTCGTCATGAAGCAGCTGTGTGAGAGCCTTGCAATTAAGCCATTGACTACAGCTGTTTATAATCCGCAGACAAATGGCCTGAATGAACAGTTTAATAAGACTCTGAAATGGATGATATGGCGGGTGGCCAATGACGACCCAACTTTGTGTTATACCATGTTGCCCTTTCTTCAGTTTGCTGTTTGGAAGTCCCCCCAAGCATACACCGGGATGCGTCCTTTCAAACTGTTGATCGGCCACTGGGCATGCAGGGTGTTAAGACATTTTTTGGAAGGAATGGATGGGGTTTGCAAGAAACCTTGCTGGGGGAGATTTGTCGATTGAGTCACCTTGCTCCAAGAACAGATCTCGAAATTGTCCTCTATTGCAGTGGAATACATGTAGCACAAACAGGAGGCACAAAAATGTAATTATGACAAGGAAAGCAAACTCTGCAAGTTTAAGAAGGGGGACTGGGTACTGGTATTTATCCCTTTGGAGCTACTTAAATTTCTGATGAAATGGCTTGGCCACGCAGTAGAGAGAGCAAATTTGTCCAGTGAATTATAAAGTCAGAAATCCCGGTCAGCAGAAGTCCGTGCAAGTTTTGCACATTAATCAGTTGAAAAAGTGGCATAACCCGCAAAAGGTCCTGGTCCCATCAGTAGCAGTCCCTCAGACTGAAGTCACTGTTGGTGAGGAGTTGACGGATGCCCAGAAGGCAGAGTTGCTGAGATTGATCTGAAGGCACTCTAATGTCTTTTTGGCCTTGCTGGACAGAAATTATAGAACACAAGATTGTAGCTGCACGTGGGGTTATGGTACATGTGCCCCAGTAAATTTGATACAAGAGGAGGAGAAACAAATGCTCGAACTGAGGGTAATCCTCGAAAGCAAAAGTGAGTGACACAGCCAAATCGTTTCGGTCTGAAAACCGGACTTTTCGGTCCAGTTTTGTACAGATTTTCGGCACCTGAACAAGATCTCCAAGTTTGATGCGTACCAGATGCCGTGTATAGATGACTTATTGGAGAAACTCTGGCAAGCCTTGTGTATATTACCACCCTGGATCTCATGAAAGGGTACTGTGGCAGGTGCCCCAGGAGGAATCCAGTTGCGAGAAAACCACATTTGCCACCCCAGATGGGCTATTCAAATTTAGCAGGCTCTCTTTCGGCCTCCATGGGGCTCTGTGGACTTTTCAACGGATAGACCAGATTGTGCATCCCCATTCCACAAACACAAGAGCCTATCTCAAAGATGTGATCATTTTCAGTAACAACTAGAGATTTCAATTGGACCACCTACAGGCAGTGTTTGACAGTTTGGTGGAGTTGATGGCTAACCCAAAAAAGTGCAGGCTGGTTATGTTGGAAACCCATTGGGATATTCTATGGGGAAGTGTCTGCACGAAAAAAAACATGTGGCCCAGTGAGAATGGAGCTAGATTGCAATGTTCACAGGTTGAGTCTTGCCCTGGAAACATTTGGGATAGTTTTAATCAAGATAAAAGTGATCAATAGAAGATTTTAAGTTGAATAATTGAATGCTTTGCGCATATGGAGTTAAGAGTGTATTCTATGCAACGCTGTCTTCCACTCCTTTTCTGAAATGTTAAGTGAAAGATCCTTTTCCCATTGTGCCCTTGGATCTTTAAAAGAGACTTTTAAAATATTTTGTGGATAAATTGTGGAGATGTTATCTGAGTCTTCAAGACTGATCAATATTTCTTCTAGAAATGAAATAGATGGGTTCCGTTTAACAAAGTTTCTACCTTGAAAATGGTGAAAAATCTGTGCTTAAATTTGAAACTTAATTGCCCGTATAATGACAAAACATTATAAAGGTACAAGTCTCTGAATGTTTAAACCCCAGACATTTTCCAAGCATTAAATACTGTGAATGTTTGAGAGGTCTAGGTGTCCAGGTCTTTATGGCCTGTGTATTTACTACTCAGTAATAAAATTGAAAGTTAGGTAGTGGCATGCCCCCATCTGCTTTAGGTCATTATAGAGTTGCCTTTTGGATGTGTGAATGCATTGAATTCCAAATAACTAAGGTTATTATCAAATCTAATTTCTTAAAAAAAAGACTTAATGTATATGGGAATAGTTTGAAATAGAAAAAGGAACTTGGGAAGGATATTCATCTTAACAGTATTAATTCTCCCTGCTAATGTAAGATGAAGCAAGGACCATCAATTCATATCTTGTTTCATTTTATTGAATGAAGACAGCAAAATTTTGTTGAAAAAGAGCTTTATATTTAGTTCTGATATTTACCTCCTAGATATTTAAACTGATCAGCTACGATAAACGGGAAGGAATCCAGTCTAGTATTGTGTACTAGAGAGTTCACTAGAAAAAGCATACCTGTATTAAAATTATTTTTAAATCCAGATATCTTTTGAAATTCTGCTAGTGCTTTTAGTACTGCTGGCATGGACTTTTGCAGGTCAGATATATTAAGTACTATATCATCTGCATATATGGATATTTTCTGTTTAAGTCGTTCTCTGTAAAGCCCCTTTATCTTTGATACATTTTGAAAATAAACAGACAATGGCTCAATGGTGATTGCAGAAAGCACAGGGGACATCCTTGTCAAGTACCGCATTCTAGTTTAAAGTAGTCCGAAATAATGCTGTTAATACGAACTGAGGCGTCTGGACTAGTAAAGTGTAGTTTGATCCATGCACATATGTCTGGACTGAATCCAAATTTGTGCCATGTGGTGAATAAGTAATCCCATTCAACCTTATCAAATGCTTTATCTGCATCCAAAGATGGTAAGATCTTTGGGGTGTTAGATTTAATATATTATATTAAATAAACCTTGAAGAAGTGAATTTCCCCTTTGGATTAATAAAGTATCTATCTATCTAAGATCTGAAGCTAAGTGTCTGCCTTTAATAAATCCAGTTTGGTCTTGCGATATTACAGAAGGAAGTGTTTCTCAGTGCTTCAAGATATAACTTTGGAGAGTATCTTAAATGTCATTATTCAGGAGTGAGACTGGTCTGTATGATGCACATCTCAGAAAGTCATTTTTCTTAGAAAAAACTAAAATTAATGCTTGGTGAAACATTAAAGGTAGAATTTTGTTGTCTTTAGCTTCTATAAACGTTGGCAGTAATAGTGGAGCCAACTTATTTGAAATTTCTTTTGTAAAATTCCACTAGGTAGCCATCAGGGCCTGCTTTCTCTCCTTGAAGTAAGTTTATTGAATCCAGTAATTCTGCAAGTGTCAGAGGTTTATGACTGTTCAAATTAGCAAAAGATGAGAATACATTTTGGATGAAATCTCCATCATCCATGTTAGGTGCATAAATATTTAAATCGGAATCATTTTAATATTAAATAAATTGCCATCACCGTGACATAGTGCCCTTCAGGATCACATATTATGTCTGATATTAAAAATGGGATAGTTCTGTGTATTAATATTCCCACACCCTTAATTTTCTTTGTATAGCTGGAGTGAAAAAATTGGCCAATCCAGTCCCTTTGCAACCTTTGCTTTGGTCCTAGCTTACTACGCGAGTCTCCTGTAAAAATACTATCTTGGCAATTAAAACTGTTAAGTGAGTGAATACTTCTGAATTTCTGTTGACATTTTATAGACTATGGCTATGAAGCCCATTGTTGTGTTGGCATTAACAGTTATTGAGGTAGAAAAGATAAATAAATAGCAAAGATCTCTTTCTCTCTCACCCCCCCAATTTCGTGAGGCAGACCACACTTCACTAAGTCCCGGTCCTCTGACATACTAAGAGACAGAGCACGCCCAGAAAAAATTTGAATTTTGAAAGTACAGACCAAATACAATCAGTACACTGTAAATAGCTAGTTACTTTGTGGTTACTAAATTGGACACATTCAACAAAAGAAATTTCAATATAATAATTGAAGTTAAAAAAAAAAAAAAAAAAGGAAGAGCTAGCCGAAAAGGAAATGAATGTATAAGTTACAGCAAATGTCACATTAAAAATGATCCAAGCTGCAAGCTGTAAGTAGAATCTTCTTTGCCTTATCAGAATATGTTATGACTTATGATTGTATTTTAAAAGCATGTCAGGATCAGTCTGCTTAGCTAGTTTTCTGCTTTATTCTGAGAGCTAAAAATGTAAGACTGAGTTTCAATACTCATTTTTAACTTGGCAGGGTATAAGAGTCTGTATCTAATATCAGTACTGTGTAGATGCTGTTTAATACTGTAGTATATGGCACGTTTAGCAGCTGTTGCAGGCGAGAAATTTGGGAAAATACAAATGTGGTTATTTTCAAATATAATCTCCTGTCTGAGAAGGCACATGAAGTTTTGTTTGGCCTGTAGTTTGTCAAAACGGACAATAAGGCTTCTTGAGTTTGAGGCATTTGATCCACTTGTACGGAAGGCTACCAAGATCTTGGTATCCGATTTGAAGTCCTCTCCAATTATCTTGGAGAATAGTTCAGCTATGGATTTCACTGGGTTTGGACTTTTATGTTTTACAGCAAGACCTTCAATTTTGATGTTGTTCCTTCTATATCCATCTTTCAGCGCAGCCACTTTGTCAGCCATTGCTTTTCTGTCAGTGGTGGATATCGATTTTTCAACTACAGTAATCCCTCCTCAATTGTGGGGGTTGCGTTCCAGAACCCCCCGCGAAAGGTGAAAATCCGTGAAGTAGAAACCATATGTTTATGTGGTTATTTTTATATTGTCATGCTTGGGTCACAGATTTGCGCAGAAACACAGGAGGTTGTAGAAAGACAGGAACTTTATTCAAACACTGCAAACAAACATTTGTCTCTTTTTCAAAAGTTTAAACTGTGCTCCATGACAAGACAGAGATGACAGTTCCGTCTCACAATTAAAAGAATGCAAACAAATCTACCTCTTCAAAGGAGTGCGTGTCAGGAGCAGAGAATGTCAGAGAGAGAGAGAGAGAGAGAGAAAAAAGCAAACAATCAGAAATCAATAGGGCTGTTTGGCTTTTAAGTATGCGATGCACCGCCGGACAAAGCAGCTGCTAGGAAGGGAGCAATATAAAGGTAGTCTTTCAGCATTTTTTAGAGGAGCGTCCGTATCGTCTAGTGGTGCAAACAGCCCCCCTGCTCACACCCCCTCTGTCAGGAGCAGAGAATGTCAGAGAGAGAGAGAGAGACAGAGAAAAACAAACAATTAAAAATCAATACGTGCCGTTCGAGCTTTTAAGTATGCGAAGTACCATGCGGGAAGCATGTCGCTTGACAAACCAGCTGCAAGAAAGGGAGCAATGTAAAGATAATCTTTCAGCATTTTTAGATGAGCGTCCGTATCGTCTAGGGGTGCGAACAGCCCCCCTGCTCACACCCCCTCCGTCAGGAGCAGAGAATGTCAGAGAGAGAGAGAGAGAAAAGCAAACAATCAAAAATCAATACGTGCTGTTTGATCTTTTAAGTATGCGAAGCACCATGCGGGAAGCATATCGCTTGACAAAGCAGCCACATTTAAGCCCAGCAAGGAAGAGAGCAATGTGAAGGTAATCTTTCAGCGTTTTTTGAGGAGCGGCCATATCTTCTAGGGGTGCGAACCGCCCCCGTGCTCACAATATATTTAAGGAGTTTTATTTAATAGGTAATACGCGCTCTGGTTGGGTAGCTTCTCAGCCATCTGCCAATAGCGTCCCTTGTATGAAATCAACTGGGCAAACCAACTGAGGAAGAATGTACCAGAAATTAAGACTCTTTGTCCGCAGAAATACGTGAACCAGCAAAAAATCCGCGATATATATTTAAATATGCTTACATATAAAATCTGCGATAGAGTGAAGCTGCGAAAGTCTAAGCGCGATATAGCGTGGGATTACTGTATTTCAGTACAAGTCGCAAACATTTGCTTAACATCTTCAAGCTGAACAGCAAGTACTCTAATTTTACTCTGACTTATTTGTATTTTCCTGTATTTTATTTATCAGTCATTATTAGGATAAAGTTAAAAGAATCAAACTGCACAGAAAAAAGCAAATTAAAAGTAAAACAACATAAGTGAGCCAAGCATTTAAGATATAGCAAAACAACACGGATTTCTAAATGCCTTATTTGTGGGGGGCTGGGGGGGGGGATTGGGGGGTGGGTTGGAACACATTACCATGCTTCTCTGAATGCAGAACAAGAGGGGAAAACCCAGTCAATTAAATGAGACTGATTACAGGTAAACAGACTTTGTGATTGTGAAGCTTATTGGAAGAAAACCCCAGAGTCAGTTTTCTGAAGGGAACAATATTTATTTAAAAATATTTATTACCCAGATGGCTCACACAAGTACAGACAGGTGTAAATGGAGACAAGTCAGAAGGACAGCTCCATCTTACTGCTAATATGCTAATAAAGAGCAATTAAAAACAGTGAATGCAGCTTTTTAACACGAAAATAAGCAACTAAGAGTGGGAAATGTTAACAGGACAACAGAAATTGACTTATCATTAAGAAACTGGGTTTAGAACAAAAACCTGCGTAACTCCAGTCCTTCAGGGCCAACGTTGCTCACCCCTGGTCTAGTGGGACAGCTTGCACACCTGTCCAGAACTGAAGTACCTTGTCCAGTATCTCCTCCGCACTTCCAATCTCTCTCTCTCTCTCCATCTTCCACACTATCCTATCCAGCATTTCTTCCGCCAGTGACGTTACATTCCAAACTCTCCTCAACCACCGGAATCAATACCCCACAAACCAACCCTAAGAAACAACCTGGGCAATTCTGCTTAAATACAAGAAAACAAGCCTCAATCTTCCCTAAGTAGCCTCTTGCTTTCCTGCACCCTGAGTACTTAGTAGTATTGGATCATTACTAACATTTTGACTTTAGTATCAATAGCAGCTTTTGGATCTCAGTTTCAGTACCAAGTTGGTTCCAAAGCAAATAACGGATTATACCTAGCTATACTCTCCCTGCTGCGCTGCACGAGAAATGTGCCATCACATTGCACTGAAGCAACAAAGGGTCCCTCATGACCTCCTGATTGCAATTTCCATCACATCAGTCTTTATAACTGCCTCGGTGGTGTACTGCTCCATGAATCGCATTAAAGCAATACGTGGGATGGGGGCCCCGTGAAGTTGTGATTGCTTCAAAGCAATAAGGGAGTGCTTAAGGGGCCCATGAATTTCCAATCATGCCGCACTAAACACCACATCAAAGCAATCGAAGCTACAGACAATGATTGAGAGAAAGCCTGATGTTTACCTCCAATACCAAAACTACCAAAATGCTGGTACCGTACCTTTTCTTAATTTTGGGTTTTTCTGTACTTTTGCCGTACCTATATACTGCTCAACCCAAGTACTAAGCAACCTTAAATTGGCCTTGCATTTCTTGCTGCATCCCGACTTACTCCTTAAAAGCTAGACAATGGGCACAATTTTCCAGATTTGGAACTCCTGCCAGCTCTCCATGTTCTATTTCTCTGTATGTAGGTTAAAGTTCAGGCATCCTAACATTATCTGAAACACATGGCCCCAAGGATCCTTATGGAGTCCTTCCAGCCTACTTCTCTTTCATGGGTATAATCAGGAAAATTCCTTACAATGCTCCATTTTAAAATTAGTGCTTGCTCCCCCAAGAAATGCCATTCTTATAGTGCTTGTATGTTCATATAACTTAAGAATGACAATGAAGTATAGTTATCACAGAAGACTTTTCTTCTTGGTTTAGTGGTTAAATGACTTGAACTACTGAACTACTGAAAATATGTTTGCTTTGCATGCTTATTTAAGGGGGAAATAATATTTGCATGCAACCTGTCAAAGTACAGAGAAAATTATCTTGCTATTTTTCAATATTTTATTATGTTTACTCTTTTGCAGACTGGATTTTAATACATATGCGTGAACCAATATGTAAATTATATTAACAAAAACAACCTCCTATATAATAAGGTATTTCAGAAAAACTATTTTGTACACTATGTGGCACAGTGGTGAGGTAGGTGAACCTTTGCCATTGTGCTTGTCATGATAAAGCCACACTGGCAGCAGAAAAGCTCCTGTAAAGGGTATAGAGAAAATAAAGAGGACACTATGCAGTAGAATACACTGAACTATGCTGGGTATCCCAGAAAAGCAAAATATGCAGAGGAACCAAACAACTAACAAAGGTGGAAGTAGTACAGTGGGACCCGAGCAAGTGAAGGCAGGTGACAGGCAAACCAGGGGTAACGGATCATCTGTTTAGACCTGGAAAGTAAGGTCAAAGAGAAAGGGCAGTAAGTTAATGGTTAATGGACTTCCTGACTACCAGGGGAGAACTTAAATAAAAGTGGAACCCTTTTAACCACAATGCAAAATCTTAAGGACAACATAATACTTAAAATGCTTGGAACTTCCTGTATCAGTACCTAGTATCCCTGTTCCCCTGAGCCACCTTCTATAAATGGAGACCCTGAGTCTGGGGAAACGAGTGACAGAACAAGATAAAGAGAGTGATTCTTCTGGTTTGGAAGGTCAGAAAGTGGATCTGTATCCACTAGACTAAGTTCAGTCTGCATTTGCAGGCCTAGTAGTTTTAATGTTGTTTTCCTGTGTCTTTTATACAATGTTTCCTCCATGGCCAATGTTTACTTGTATTATTTTGGAATATAGGAGTGTTATGCTTTAAAGTGCCAGATTGGGGGTTTGGGGAGCAAAAAAAGCAAGCAGTGGATCGAGATAACCAGCACCATTACAATCCATATAACCAAAGACATGGTTCCATTAAGTACTGTGGAGAAAGGCGGATTCAGGGCTATGATCAAGACACTGAATCCCAGATATGTGATCCCAAGTCGCAAGTACTTCAGCCAAACGGCAATCCCCAACTTGTACCAAGAACACAGAGGGAAGTTGCAAACAGAGGTGACTACAGTCCTCGACTATTCAACAGCAGCAGATATGTGGTCAAGACTCACTATGGAGCCATATCTGAGCCTGACGATTCATTTTATAAATGATGAAGGGCTATTGAAAAGTTATTGCCTCCAAACAAGCCATTTTCCAAATGAACACAATGGCGAATTACTTGCTGCATGCTTGCAGGAAGAACCCGATTCCTGGGGGCTTACAGAGCAGGGGCAAGTGGCCATCACAATGGACAGTGGGGCCAACATCAAGAAGGCTGTCAAGATTAACAATTGGACAAGACTCCAGTGCTTTGGACACAGGCTTCACACCGCCATAGGTATGTAATAGTTATTAAAATAATAAACTACTTTAAGTAATTATGTTCAAATATGTGAAAACTGTTTCTATACTACTGGATAATACTGTAAGCTAAGTTGCACTGGTTTTATTTTTATTTATTTTTCAATACTTGAATACTGTGTAATAGCATTATAAATGCAAGTTGCAGTTTTATGATTTATGTATATAGCTAAGCTTGAAGCAAGGTCCATATTAATGCAATTTGCCTTAATGATGGTTCAGTTGGTAAAGATGTCATCACCAAGTTGCACTTGTTTTATTTTATTTTTATTTGGTGAATACTGTGTAATGTACCTGGGCTTGAAGCCTTGAAGTAATAGTATTATTACTGGAAGTTGGACTATTATTTATTTTATTATTATTTATTAGTTTAAATATTATGCAGTTTAATATGGTAAAGTTGTTTAAAAAGTCACTTTAACGTGTCAGTGGACAGAGATTGTTAACATTAACAGTGTAGTTGGTTTACAAAAAATATTTATTATTTATTCCTTTTCTAAGACATGATTAATGTAATACAACATTTGACAGCACCTCTGGATATTTTACTAAGTCTAAATGCCTCTTTGGATGGTTGAAAATATGTTATCAAAATTATAGTTTAAGTTGTTTGCAAAATTTGTTCAATAAAAAGGCTCTATATTTTGACTGCAACTATCATGCAATATGATTCCTTCTCTTCATTAGTGCCACCCCCTTGAACACTATCACTTTATGGGGCCGTGCAAACCTGTATTAATACTTGTGTGAACATTAAAATGTTTTTTTGCACAATGTACAGTTCCCATGACAGTGGAATAGGTTATTCTTAGCCAGTCTACTGCAGTAATTGCAGGGGAAAATGTGGTTAACATCCACTCATGCATGGGAAAAAAATACCGTTGAATACCGTGAAACCAGTATAATTTTGAACAATACTGTGATATAGAATTTTGGTCATACTGCCCAGCACTAGTAAAGTCTGCCTTCTTCAAGAAGCCTGCCAGGAACCCCCGATGCAGGAAAAACCACGTGGAATAGCTGATTCGAATCAGTAGGGTACCCTGCTGAACATTTTCACCTCTACAAAACATTTTTTTTCATTTGTTTCATTAAAAGGAATGTAAACTGCCATTTCATTATTGTCTGTTTTGTTGTAGCTGCTGCCATTTACAGTAAAAAAAAAAAAAAAAAAAAATTCCAAATCAAGGAAAAATAAATTGGTGAAAACCAAAAACAAACAAAACGGACTTTGTGAAAAAATAAAACAGATTCCATAGGGCCCTAGTTGAGGTATTGTGCTGAGTGACAGACAAAATGACAGTGGTTCAGCCCTGTTTGTGATGACAAATATTCTTGCGGTCAAGCTTTTTCGGATCGCTGTGCAGTGATATCTGACCTAAAAAAGCACAGTGCAGGTGCTATCCATTTTCCAAACAGCTAAAGCGCTAATGACACAGATTGGAATTACTTGATTCATAAACACCTCACTCAAGAAGATATATTTATTTATTTATTTTATATATTTCTACTCTATATACTTATGTATTTAAGATATATGAAATTTAATGTTTATCTTTTGAAGATTCAGAGGTTAAAAATATATTGTGATTTTAATTATTTTTGTAAAGCAAGTGCTTAAACACAGCCTTTAAATGAAAAGTAATTAGATTGCACTGCATTATGCATCTTCTGTTTTACTGCAGATGTATAGTAGTGATGCCTCTGTATCTCAAAAGAGCCAGTATTAAGACTGCCAACTTTCTGTTAATAAGGTACAACAAAATAAGAAAAACATTATGAAAAAAAGTTTCAAGGTTGATCATTTAGTATGAAAAAACAACCCACATCTCACTTGTCATTTTGAAATGTTACTGCATTGGGAAAACAAAAATATACAGTACACAAGATGAAGACAGCAAATAACTTTCACTATATTTGAAATGTGTGGCAGCACAGGATGATACCACTGATGTTTACCTTTCACGATTTAATCAATAAAGGCATAAAATATAATCAATTAATTTGTAATTAGGATGTGGCTAATGCAACAGTAACATTTTTAAGCTTTGGAATGAACTCAAAATTCACAAAGGTCTTTCAAATTCTTAAATGTGTATGCCAAATTTTTTGCGAATTTCTAAACAGTGGTTTGGCTGCCTTTAAAAACTAAGCTTTAAAAGGCTCAGAGCAAAATAGTTGGAATTCACCCAAAATCTAATCAGCTGTTTGGAATAACAAGTGCAATCTGTCCACAAAAATTCGTAAGAATTACTGCACTCTTTTTCAAGTTTCAATGACAATCACACACACAAATTTCCAGAAGTCCTTATAACATATTGTAGTGATATCAAAGCCATTTTTATTTGCTATATTTTTATGAAAACAATACTCTCTATATATGAAATAAAGAGAATTTAAAAAACTAAGACAACCACTTATTTCATTCTTAAAATTCTATTATTAGGGCCACATCTTCCCAGTTCACACATTTTAAAGATCAATAATAGCAGTTACAAAGACAAAAACCACTGATTTTAAACACTGAACTAATGATTACTACAAAATTTACTTTTTTGACAACTGTTTTTACTTACTTCCTAAAGCACCTCTTTGAAATTGTGTCTTTCCAAAATGTCTATGTATCAGGAATAACAAAGATTAAAAAAGATGTGAATAAAAATCTCAGATTAGTTACATAAATTTAAAGATTTATTTAATTATTTTAATTACTACATATTTCTGAAAATGTCCCTTAAAATGTTACATTAAGATGACATCTAAAAAAATGACATGTCAAGTAAAATTTTCATGGACTACTATGATTTTTAAAAGCATGTGTTAAAACGTTTCACTGTTTCTACACCCAATATACAAAACAGAGTGTGCCAAGCATCTATTCATTCTCCTTCAGTTTGGCTCAAACAAATACCCCTCTGTTATACTAAAGGCCAGATTCTAAAGCTTTGCAGTAGGTCAGAAAGAACAAGGGGCTATTTAACAGATCTGCTCACAGTAAATGGGTCCTCAGACTGAAAAGACTAATAAAATTGAGCCATTATGTACAACACTGAGACACTTGCACAGACTGGGCTCCTATGTATCAACTGCTTCTAAGTCTCATGCCTGGCACGTGTGCTGTTTGTCAAGGTCACCGGGAGAAAGTACTCTTCTGAGTTCAGGACTTGTTAAGGAACAGAATGGGGATAAAAACAAACACAAATGTGTTTGTACAAGCTGCTTACATGAAGTTTTAAGTATACCAAAGTAATTAATTTAGCTAGAAGAAAATGTGGAATTACAAACAATGTCTCAGGAACTGGAACTCACCCAACACTGGGTTCATGGTCTGAGAATTACACACTCTTTCAAAATGTTTTATGAATGTACGCTGAATAATTTAAATGTTGCAGTTAAAAGTTGCAAATAAAAACTATGACTTGCTTGCATATGAATTTTTAAACTCCTTGAGATGTTTAAGGTAAAAGGGTCATTTTTCTTTTGTGAATTGTCAATACTGTACTATTGATGAAAGATTTGCACTAGAAAGCAGAGACTGATACATGAATATAAAATAAATATTTCCATAGTAAAAACAGAACTCTAGTAATAAGTATAAAACAGTTATGTTTATCGTAGTGTTCTGGTTTCATTTGTTACGAAGATCTCTGAAAAAGTTCAGTTTGAAATATGGTTGAATTATGCTTGCAAGCTTTGCATATTATTTACATTATTGTCTCAGGAGACAAAAGAGAGGTATTCTTACTCAACGTACAAACCCATTAGTAAAAATCTAAACCAGTGCCAAAGGCATCTGTTAAAATATGTTGATAAGACAGTTAAATGAACGATAACTTAGTAAGACGTGTACTTAAAAATTACATACCCAAAAAGACGTTATCTTCTATTTAGAATTGTGATTTACCAAGTCACTTTGTTCTCCACTCGAGTAAACTTGGGGTCAAAAATAAAAACAAGGTTCTTTGCAATGACACAGTCAACTACTGCACTGTCATTGGCCAATTAGTTTAGTCAGGAAAAAGGTGTGGTAACTAGTACCTCTTTATAACTCTGGCAACTTCTCCCATCCAATTTGCCATGTATTTTTCCTCCAGTCCTCTCAGCTAATCAAAATGCACACAATCCGCAACACAAGAGTTGTTGTCTCTATGAAATTATACACACTTGCCGGAGTGGCCAAGTGCTCCCCACTGCAAAATCAAAACTCTGATCCAACTCCTCCTGAGCTTCACTGCATGGGGTGAAGTTTAAATAAAAAAAAATAAAAAAAAACGCAGCAAGCATCCCATGTTACCAACAACCATTTATTTTATTTTTTCTCCTATTGGGCTACTTCTTCTGAAAACCCTGCACTGCAACTGGAAAACAAATATACACACATATATATATATAAAATACAGTGCATCTGGAAAGTATTCACAGCGCATCACTTTTTCCACATTTTGTTATATTACAGCCTTATTCCAAAATAGATTAAATTCATTTTTTTCCTCAGAATTCTGCACACAACACCCCATAATGCCAACGTAAAAAAAGTTTACTTGAGGTTTTTGCAAATTTATTAAAAATAAAAAACTGAGAAATCACATGTACATAAGTATTCACAGCTTTTGCTCAATACTTTGTCGATGCACCTTTGGCAGCAATTACAGCCTCAAGTCTATTTGAATATGATGCCATAAGCTTGGCACACCTATCCTTGGCCAGTCTCGCCCATTCCTCTTTGCAGCACCTCTCAAGCTCCATCAGGTTGGATGGGAAGCGTCGGTGCACAGCCATTTTAAGATCTCTCCAGAGATGTTCAATCGGATTCAAGTCTGGGCTCTGGCTGGGCCACTCAAGGACACTCGCAAAGTTGTCCTGAAGCCACTCCTTTGACATCTTGGCTGTGTGCTTAGGGTCGTTGTCCTGCTGAAAGATGAACCGTCTTCCCAGTCTGAGGTCAAGAGTGCTCTGGAGCAGGTTTTCATCTAGGATGTCTCTGTACATTGTTCCAGTCATCTTTTCCTTTATCCTGACTAGTCTCCCAGTCCCTGCCGCTGAAAAACATCCCCACAGCATGATGCTGCCACCACCATGCTTCACTGTAGGGATGGTATTGGCCTGGTGATGAGCGGTGCCTGGTTTCCTCCAAACGTGACGCCTGGCATTCACACCAAAGAGTTCAATCTTTGTCTCATCAGACCAGAGAATTTTCTTTCTCATAGTCTGAGAGTCCTTCAGGTGCCTTTTGGAAAACTCCTGGCGGGCTGCCATGTGCCTTTTACTAAGGAGTGGCTTCTGTCTGGCCACTCTACCATACAGGCCTGATTGGTGGATTGCTGCAGAGATGGTTGTCCTTCTGGAAGGTTCTCCTCTCTCCACAGAGGACCTCTGGAGCTCTGACAGAGTGACCATCGGGTTCTTGGTCACCTCCCTGACTAAGGCCCTTCTCCACCGATCGCTCAGTTTAGATGGCCGGCCAGCTCTAGGAAGAGTCCTGGTGGTTTCGAACTTCTTCCACTTACTGATGATGGAGGCCACTGTGTTCATTGGGACCTTCAAAGCAGCAGAAATTTATCTGTAACCTTCCCCAGATTTGTGCCTCGAGACAATCCTGTCTCACAGGTCTACAGACAATTCCTTTGACTTCATGCTTGGTTTGTGCTCAGACATGAACTGTCAACTGTGGGACCTTATATAGACAGGTGTGTGCCTTTCCAAATCATGTCCAATCAACTGAATTTACCACAATGTGGACTCCAATTAAGCTGCAGAAACATCTCAAGGATGATCAGGGGAAACAGGATGCACCTGAGCTCAATTTTAAGCTTCATGGCAAAGGCTGTGAATACTTATGTACATGTGCTTTCTCAATTTTTTTATTTTTAATAAATTTGCAAAAACCTCAAGTAAATTTTTTTCATGCTGTCATTGTGGGGTGTTGTGTGTAGAATTCTGAGGAAAAAAATGAATTTAATCCATTTTGGAATAAGGCTGTAAGATAACAAAATGTGGAAAAAGTGATGCGCTGTGAATACTTTCCGGATGCACTGTATAAATAAATAAAATGCCACACTATCATGTACCTAGCAAAGTATTTAGTACATACCACATAACAAATAAGGGTGCTTAACTTAAATGAATCCATTCCTCCCAAAACATTTTGCCCCTCACAGAAAGGATTTGACTTTTGTAGTAAGTTAAACTAAACTTTTGTCTTTCTAAAGCAATGATCTTTAGATAGTTAATTCCAGTACCACTCTGTCAGATACTTCTTATACTGTAGGTAACTCGCTTCTGAACAGTTTAGCTTAATAAATACTACATAAACAAACAGGCCAGAATTTGAATTTCTGAACAGGTTTGTAGGAATCACACAATTAAAAAAAAAAAATCCGTCTAATTTAATAAACCAGGAAAATTGTATATGCTTTCATTGTAAAATAAAATAAAAAAAGTTTGTTATTGTCATTTTTATTCCACTATGGAATGTGTTCGTAAATAAAAATACATGATTTATATATACCATGACAGCGCAACAAGGTGTCCAACTATTACTTTCAATCATTTTAATTTGTAGATTCGTGCATTTGAATGAAGGAGTCAAAAATCATGAATGTTAAATTTGCATTCAATTAAATTCATCATCTGAATTTAATGGACAGCCCTACAGTGCCCATCCAATATTGCACCCATTTTATAAGCAGTCTATCCAGTTTTGGGAGCAGGTGACTAACCATGTCTTCTCTGAGGGTGCCCTAAGGATATTTTCCTTATGAATGAAGTATAATTCAAAACTGCAAAAAAACATATCACTGCAAATTGGCTGAGTTGAAGTTCATGGAATTTTACATGCATATTACTGTTGATTTAACTTAAAATATATATTTCAACACTAGAATCCCTGAAGCCTATAAAAAAAGTCATAATCCCAGGCCACCTTAAATTCCTTCACACCTCTCCATCAGTGTCTTTTGTTTTGCAAATGTGTCAATCAGCACAAGCAGCAAGCAGCCTGCTAACCCATCCCCCCCACCGACGCAGCTGAAGTTCTCCCAGCTCAAGGCTCTTCCATCTGGGTATGAAGTGCCTGGAGTTGCATAGGGTAAATGTATCATTATTTGGAATTGTTTGGCATACATTTCATGTGTGTTCCATGTCTACAACGATCTGGATAAATGTAGGATGACAGGAAATGCAAGGCAAGAAATGCTGAACACATACCAAAAACAAACCTCTCCTATGTTATAGTAATAATGACATGAAGTGTAACTAAAATGTAATATTAGCCCAAATATCAAATAAACACATGCACTTTCATTCAAGAATCTATCCAAAGAAAAAAAAAATCATTCAATGAGTTAAAAACCTAAGGTCAAATGTCAATGTTTAAGAACTGCTGTCTTATAATCAAAAGGTTGTGGGTTCAAGTCTGTGTGCTCCATATTTTGAGTAGTAAGCTGCTATTATAATTAATGCAACATAATAAAAACATACATTTGATTTGATTAGGTTTACCCCCAGAAAAAAATTGTCAAAAATGTTGAATTTATTTCAACAATAAAAAAAATGTAATAAAATAGAAACATGTAAATGGCAAAATGTCAACATATATACAGTAGGAAAGGTGTGGCTATTCTCCACTGCTGCACTGATGCAGATTTAGGGAAATGGAAAGGGACAATGTTTGATCCGAAAGACAATCAATACGGCGTTGCTACATCATAAGTGCCGACTTTGACAGATGTTCTGCTGGATCAAGGTTACTGTGTAATGATGGACACTTGCTATACTTCGCCAGAGCTATTTGACACCTTGCTGCAAAGAAAGACTGATGCATATGGAACAGTCTGTTCTAACCATCATGGAACGCCTGAAGACTTTGGCACAGCTAAATTACAGTGACGTGCGCTAGTAGCTTAGCTAAAGGGTAAAGTGCTTGTGCTGAAATGGAAAGACAAGAAAGATGTTTACTGTATCTTCTTAGCACTGTACATAATGCAGCTATAGTCACTGTACAGACAAAAGGCAATAAGCAGGTTACAAAGCCTTGTGCTGTGGCCAACTACAATAGCACGATGGGCAGCATAAATCGTGTGGATCAAGAATTGACCTTCTATCCCATTATGTAGAGGCAACAAAAGAAATACTACGAAAATATATTTCGTCATTTGGTGGAACAGTGCATTTGGAATGCATTTGTGTTGTACAAACAAAAAGCTGGCAAAACTCTCTCATACAAACTTTACATGCCAGCTTGTAGAACAAATCATTGCCACACATCCACCGTCGTAACTACCGCTAAAGAGATGCAGTCAATGCAGAGCATCTTATTGGTAGATATTTTATTGATTATATACCTCCAACAGAAAAAAAAAAAACAGAATCCAATTCGTACCAGTGCAGTGTGCTTTTCTAAAACTGATAAATCTGGAAAGAGAATTCAAAATAACATATTGTCCCAACTGTGATACTAAATTGTGTCTTTCACTGTGCTTTAAGTTTTACCATACAAAGGACTCATTTGGAGATGATATATTCTTTTGGCATCATTAATAGCATCATTACTGTTATTATTGTTCATTTCATATTTTTATTCATCATTGCTATTTGTATCATTATTATACTTTTGAGATTTAATAAAAATGTAATTTTTCATGCCAACAAAAATGCAATACTTTTTTTTTTTAATAAAATGCAACTCTAAGGAGGTTAAATTTGGTAAGACTCCTGCTTTACACTTATATAAAGGTAACTGAAGCACTCTCATTTTAAAAAACTGAATAATTCAGTTTATTTACAAAACATTGCATTGCATTTATTTACTGGTTATTTTAAGTTCTAATTTAACTTGGCACCTAAAAACAGTTTTTCAATAAGTCTTTAAAGGTGATGTCCAAGGTTGTATGGAGTTGTTGCTGTTATTGTTCTAGGTTCATGTGAAGGATTCCTCTTGCATTGAATGCACTTTTTCTATTTGTGATGTGGTTTATTGTGGTGTGCTATGCTTTTCTCTCAGCTAGGTTCGTTAACCTTTTTTCTATATCTTCTGCAACATTATAGGGAAAAGCCTTACTCTTCCTGGCACAGGGAGTTTAGATACTGAAGTTCCTTTACTGACGTAGTAGCTGCTTCTCAAACTGGGCTCATTGACTGACACAGGCTTGGCTTGGAAGAGTAGATATCAGCCTTCAGGTACACAAAGAGAATTTGTCAGTTTTCACCACCCTTAAGACAGAGTGGTTAATCAGCTTTTAGGTTTCAAAGTGGAGTCACCTTAGAGAGTGCAAGAATTCATTTTTAAAGAGAGTGAGAACAGGGGTCCCCAAAGAAAGAGAGGGTAGCTAGTTTTTGAAGGAAGTTGTAAATTCTCATGGTTGAAATTCTTTTCTCAGAATTTTCTCAGGATTAAAGTCCCTACCAGTTACAAAATCAGTGACTTTGCATAGGTGCATTATTTTGTCCATCAGAACTGTCAGAAGTTACTAGAATTACAGCTCTTTGTTTAGGCTGTGTTTATTTGGCTCTTTCTAGCCTCTGCAAGATGTACATAAACCTAAGCTGTTTTACCGCCCACTTTTTTCTAGAGATATTCAATATGATGTACCCAAATTGTAATGTTTCAAATAAGGTCAGTATTACTGGCAGTCATTTGAGGGTAAGGGAAATTAAAAAGGAAGTTTGGTGGAGGCCTTTTATTACAGCATTCTACAGGCTGTCTCTTGTCAATCTGCCTGGAGGTTGTTAATAAAAAGAAGTCTCTTTAATAAAAATATGAAGTTTTGCTTCAAAAAATCTGCATTAATAACCTTTCAAAACAAGAACATGTGGGTACAGAAAACAGATGAAAGAATGATTGGTTCAATGTAAAACTAAAGCTGTGCAGAGAAGAAAACACCACTGACTTTTTTGACCATTTGAAGCCAAGCCTACAGTTTACAAACACAGGCAAAAAATTACATCAATTTCCATAATATTTATTTAATAATGAAATTTAACATAGTTTCAGGGAGCATTAGATTATTAAACAAGATAAACTATGGAAGCTGAATACATTGACAGTGTAATATTTATTAACAGTCTTAATTTAATTAATAATTCAGCCTTTTACATTTTCCTAAAAAAAATGATTCTGAGGAAAGCTTTAACAGCAGCTGATGAAATACCTGGTTTACAGCATAAAACAAATAGCCATTTGTTTAGCATAAAACAAGTATAGCACTGGTCTTTTCTGGGTCTACTTAAACTCCTTTTGCTGAAACTATGTGGCCCAAAAAATAGAGGCAAGGTTGTGCAAGATAACATTTATTTACATTTAGAGTAAGCTGTGCCTGTTGGAGCCTCTGGAAAACAGTGTTCAAGTCCCTCAGCTGTTGTTCTAGAGTGGGGGAGTAAACAATAATATCAATGTAAACAAAACAGAGTTTTCCGATTAATCCTTCCAGTACATACTCCATAAGACGGTGGAAAGTGGCCCCGGCATTTTTCAGGCTAAAAGGCATGACCCAGAACTGGAATAAACCCTCAGGGGTCACAACTGCTGTTTTGTGCTTGCTGTCTTCTCCCATTTGTACCTGCCAATATCCAATGTGCTGAAAATGGTAGCACCATGCAATGATTCCAACATATCATGTACTTGAGGCATAGGATAAGCATCAAGGCGAGTTTTCACGTTCAGGCCTCTTAAGTCCACACAAAACCGGAAAGACCTATCAGGTTTTTTTTTTTTTTTACTAAGACCACCAGAGCGGTCCAAGATGATGCTGAAGGCTCAATAATTCCATCTACAAGCATCTTGTCGATGTGCTCATTTATAATTTCCCTCTTCTGAGGAGGGAAGGCTATCTTTTCTTCCTTCTCTTCTTGCCTTTTCGCACCCCTATTTAAATAGTGCATCCGTTTCCATGGCACTCCCGGAAATCGCAGTGACAGCCTTGTACCTCCCCAAAAGGTACTCTCTATCCAACCCGTCTAGCTTATCTTCCATATTTTCAAATGACAACGGGATTTTACATAGAGAGAAGAGAAAAAAAAAATACATACATTTTTTATGTGGCAATGCTACAACTTACTGCCCTTGATGTACCATCCAGCCAAATTTCAGCTTTTAGAAATATACATACATACAGTGGGTATAAAAAAAAGAATCACCCCCTTCGAAATATTCCCTTTTTTTTTTTGCTTTACAGCCTTAAATGAAAACATACAAAAAATATTTCTTCCCAGCTTTACTTACTCAATGCAACCTATAACATCCAAGTGTTATCACAGATAAAGATATCACAGCTACAGTTCAGAAAAATTATTAAAAAAATCAAAAACAAGGCATACTGAGATTAATAAAGGATTACACCCCAATGTCAATATTTTGTTGAACCACCTTTAGCTTTAATGACAGCCTTGAGTCTGTTGGGATACTTCTCTATCAACTTTGCACAACTAGATTGAGCAATATTTGCCCACTCTTCTTTACAAAACTGTTCAAGATCGGTCAAATTGGATGGTGACCATTGGTGGACTGCTATCTTCAAATCTTTCCACAGATTTTCAATGGTATTTAAGTCTGGGCTCTGACTGGGCCACACAAGGACATTCACTTTTTTCTCCTTCAGCCACTGTGTGGTCTATTTTGCTGTGTGCTTCGGGTTGTTGTCGTGCTGAAAGGTGAACATTCTGTCCATCTTCAAAATTCTGGCAGAGGGTACCGGGTTTTCAAGAATTTGACGGTATTTTGCCCCATCCATTTTTCCTTCTACCCTAATGAGAGCCCTAGGCCCAGCGGCAAAGAAACACCCCCACAACAGGATGCTGCCACATCCGTGCTTTACTGTAGGTATGGTGAGTTGCTGACCAGAAGAACTTTTTCCACTTGGCATCAGAATCTTCAAGGTACTTTCTGGCAAAGCTCAAATGAGCCTTAATGTGGCCTTTCTTGAGATGTGTTTTTTTCCTTGCGACCCTCCCAAACAAGCCACAATTGTGGAGTGTTTGTGAAATTGTTGTCACATGCACACAATGACCACTCTTTGCCATAAAATCATGCAATTCCTTCAAAGTGGCCATTGGCCTCTTGGTAGCCTCTCTTACCAGTTTCCTTCTTGCTCTTCCATGCAGTTTGGACAGATGGCCGGATCCAGGGAGGATCCTAGTAGTACCAAACACTTGCCACTTCCTTATTATGGACTTTACTGTGCTCCTTGGGATTGATAAAGCCTTTGAGATTTTTTTGTATCCATCTCTTGCCTTATGTCTGTCCACAACTCTACCCCTGAGATATTTTGAAAGTGGCTTGCCACACATAATCACTTGTTTGCTGTCAGTTGCACTACCAAGCAAGGGAATGCCTCCAGGAACAGCTGATTTTATGCTTCACTAATCACACTGATTACAATTGATCTGAGGTGGAAGCCAGCAACCAAGGTGTGCAATGGAAATGGTGGATACTTACACCTGATTGAGTTTACAAATATTGTTTAGGAGGGGTGATCCTTTATTAATCTCAGTATTTCTTGTTTTGTATTAAAAAAAAAAAAGTAACTATCTACGATACCTTTCACTTGGATGTTATAGATTGCATTCAGTAAGTAAAGCTGGAAAAAATATTGGTTTGTTCATTAATAACGTCTTCAATTATTGTTTTTTATTCATTTTTTTGGCTCATTTTGAATGTTCTCACTGCAAGCATTTTGTGCTCCAACATGAAAGTTTTCAAAGTATTCCTCAAGGCCCTAAGGTCAGCAAGTAGTGCAAATGTCAGGCAGTAGCCTGGTTTTGTAAATAAATGCCTATATAATGGCCTGATGTATCTTTGCTCTGATAGAAGGAATGTCATCTTGTAGAGCATCTAACTTAAAACTGAGGATCATAAGCATTCTGTAGACCACACCTAACAGACGTTTCTGATATTGTTTGCTAATATTAATCAACCCATTCATAAACCATCATCGGAGAAATTAACTCACTCACCATATGCAGACAATTGACACTCGGCAGCAAAGTCACTTTTTGTTTTTTGCTGTCCCTGACAAAGTTTCCAGCAGCACTGGCACTCCTATGAAGGAAAGCTTGTTAAGTTTTACAATTCTACCAACACATGTTAAAAATATGCATTTCTATTCTGAATCAATGTAGCTTATATGTTTCAATGGTTGGTAGATTAGAGCAGTTTAGAGTTGTTGTGATGGTGGTGGCATCATCATTGTTCATGTTTGCAGCAGGACCCAGTCACACAACAAAGTAGTTCATTTTGCAAAGCACGGTATTGCAAAAGGCAGGAGGCAGAGAAACATTTATCCAAAAAAAAAAAAACAGTAACATTTAATTAAATTTGAGTCTCAAACCTGAGTTTTACCATGATAGTTTTAAATACTTCATATGTTACGTCAGTTTATCATTTATATTACACGTACAGGGCATTTTTGTCCCAATCCTTGAGTTCAAATAGGCATTTTTGCCCTTTGTCCCTAGTTAATTCCAAAGATGGGTGCATCTCTTCTAATTAAGCCTATACTGTTTTAGATTTTTATATATTTAGAAAATAACATTTATGTTTACAATTATTTGGGGCTACAAAAATGCCATATATGTAGACTATTAAGTAGCTATTTTCACAATACATTATTAAACTTCCACAAAGTGCTAAACACTAATGTTCACAAATTCTGATATAAGCTCTTCATTGATTAATCATGGAGAGAAAAAAAAATCCTGTGATTTTTTTACATTCAATTTATTGTTTTTATTTTGATGACATTAGTCCACATTACAAACATTGTTACTGATTTCAGTAAGGTAACTCTTCATTGTAGCATTATGATAACCAACATGAACAGAAACATTTGGCTTCATATTTAGTCATTTTTGCAGCAGTTCTCTTGTTTGCAGTGAGCCATCATTTGCAATGAGGTTATGCATGTACTATTAAAAGAAAAAAAATCATATCTTTTTATGAACATCACAAATATTAGCTTTGCTGATAAAATTTCCATATTTATTATAGCACACACACATACATGGTTTAGCACAGCAGGAAAGCCGGATTAAGACCCTATTGGTTTGAACTTCTCCATTATTGCCTTAGAATCATTTTGGTACTGGTACCGAGGTCCAAAAGCTGGTATAAAAGAAGAGGTATGAACATACAGGATGGCTAAGTTACACTGATCTTCTGATGGTCAGTGATAAAGGCCTAGAATCGGATGAGTTGTGTGACTGTACATAGGTTTAATGTTCCAACAAAAAAGTACATAGTTTTGAAGTTCAAATAAAACACCAATCAGCCAAAAGAGGTCAGCAAAGGGCATACAGAGGTACAGAGTAGAGAACACAGTAAGTCTTTTCGTTAATACAAACAATTTGCTTTGTATCTTTAATTTGGAGACTAAAAATTTAATCTGGCACATTGAATTTTCATTTCAGGTGCCCGAAACTCCCAAGTCATGGAGTCCTGTGTAAAATCTACCAAATTTCAAACAGATGAGAAAAAAAAAAAAATGATTTTGTCTCTTCTAGGGTGACACACTCATTTAAAGACATCTATAAATGTCTCTATTACAATTCTTTTCATCTTGCAAGGCTGTATATAAATCATTTATCAAGTTGCACCAAATGAACAATGCACCAGCTGTAGTTATCACATACAGTATACTTTCACCTAAAAAGCTATACTTCATTGGTTATTAAATGTTTCCTTTCGATAAGTGTTAGCTATATATGTCTTGCATGTACAGTTGCAAATATGAAGCTTACAATAGCTAATGTCATAAAGCTGCAAAGTGTTTTGATGACAAAAGTGTACTGTTACAAAAGCAGCAGAGTTTCTATAAACAAAATGTTGGAAATAAAAGTATCCTAAAAGATTATGGTTTTTAGATGGCAAGAATATACAGGTGCTGGTCATAAAATTAGAATATCATGACAAAGTTGATTTATTTCAGTAATTCCATTCAAAAAGTGAAACTTGTATATTAGATTCATTCATTACACACAGACTGATGTATTTCAAATGTTTATTTCTGTTAATGTTGATGATTATAACTGACAACTAATGAAAGTCCCAAATTCAGTATCTCGGAAAATTAGAATATTGTGAAAAGGTTAATATTGAAGACACCTGGTGCCACACACTAATCAGCTAATTAACTCCTAACACCTGCAAAAGCCTTTAAATGGTCTCTCAGTCTAGTTCTGTAGGCTACACAATCATGGGGAAGACTGCTGACTTGACTGTTGTCCAAAAGACGACCATTGACACCTTGCACAAGGAGGGCAAGACACAAAAGGTCATTGCTAAAGAGGCTGGCTGTTCACAGAGCTCTTTATCCAAGCACATTAATAGAGAGGCGAAGGGAAGAACAAGATGTGGTAGAAAAAAGTGTACAAGCAATAGGGATAACCGCACCCTGGAGAGGATTGTGAAACAAAACCCATTCAAAAATGTGGGGGAGATTCACAAAGAGTGGACTGCAGCTGGAGTCAGTGCTTCAAGAACCACCACGTACAGACGTATGCAAGACATGGGTTTCAGCTGTCGCATTCCTTGTGTCAAGCCACTCTTGAACAAGAGACAGCGTCAAAAGCGTCTCGCCTGGGCTAAAGACAAAAAGGACTGGACTGCTGCCGAGTGGTCCAAAGTTATGTTCTCTGATGAAAGTAAATTTTGCATTTCCTTTGGACCCAGAGTCTGGAGGAAGAGAGGAGAGGCACAGAATCCACGTTGTGTGAGGTCCAGTGTAAAGTTTCCACAGTCAGTGATGGTTTGGGGTGCCATGTCATCTGCTGGTGTTGGTCCATTGTGTTTTCTGAGGTCCAAGGTCAACGCAGCCGTCTAGCAGGAAGTTTTAGAGCACTTCATGCTTCCTGCTGCTGACAAACTTAATGGAGATCCAGATTTCATTTTCCAACAGGACCTGGCACCTGCACACAGTGCCAAAGCTACCAGTACCTGGTTTAAGGACCATGGTATCTATGGGGTATTGTGAAGAGGAAGATGCAATACGCCAGACCCAACAATTCAGAAGAGCTGAAAGCCACTATCAGAGCAACATGGGCTCTCATAACACCTGAGCAGTGCCACAGACTGATCGACTCCATGCTACGCCGCATTGCTGCAGTAATCCAGGCCAAAGGAGCCCCAACTAAATATTGAGTGCTGTACATGCTCATACTTTTCATGTTCATACCTTTCAGTTGGCCAACATTTCTAAAAAATCCTTTTTTTGCATTGGTCTTAATTGATACTCTAATATTCCGAGATATGGAATTTGGGACTTTCATTAGTCGTCAGTTATAATCATCAACATTAAAAGAAATAAACATTTGAAATACATCAGTCTGTGTGTAATGAATGAATCTAACATACAAGTTTCACTTTTTGAATGGAATTACTGAAATAAATCAACTTTGTCATGATATTCTAATTTTATGACCAGCACCTGTAATATTTAGTTTTAATTGTGTTGCTACGGACTTTAAGCAGCATTTATTTCTTTAGTTACAGAAAATAAAACATCAGTAAAAAAATCTGTTCAGTATCACTGTCAACTTATCTAGTTCCATGGAATTCTTACCTGTATGTCAATATACATGCTCTCACAAAAAAGCAATACAGTTTTTCTAGTTTGTTTGATGGTGTTGAAGGAGATTATTTCAACCCTAAGATTGTGTCATTTGTCTGTTTGTTCACCAATTGCAAAATAACTGCTAATCTGATTTTCAGAGAATTTTGGATGCTGGTTGCCATTGATCCGGCTGTAAATACAGGCAACATGGCAATTTGAAAATCTGTTATATTTGTACCTTTTGTGAAAGTGTTTCTTTGATATGTGGACTTCAGGCTTCACACACTATAAACTTCATGTCTACATTTTGTCAATTATTACTAAAACATGAAAAACGTTTCTGTTTTAACGATGTGTTTACATAGATCGTTGTAGACACGGAACACACATGAAATGTATGTGTTCCAAATAACGATATAGTATTTATAAAAGGTGTCACTCTATACAACTCTAAGCAACTGAAACGCAGGTAAACAGATTTGAGCTGAGAAAACTGTGCGGAGGTGGGGGATGTGATAGTAGGCTGCTTGCTGCTTATCAATACATTTACAGGACAAAAGACGCTGATGGAGAAGTGTGAAGCGATTTAAGGTGGGACGGATCTACAAGTTTTTTCGTAGGCTCTGGTAATTCTAGTGTTAATGGGGTTTCAAAAGTTTCATCAAAATGAGGGTATAATAGAGGAATACCATAAAAAAAAAACATATCCATCCTTCCAAACCCATTACTCCAGGGCTGGGCCACGGGGAATCATATAAAAATACCCAGGAAACACTGGGTACTTAGGCTACAGCTTGTGTGTATGTATTTTATATAATATATACATTTCCTTCCATAATGTTTGGAACACATTTCTCCCTTTGCTCCATAGTTTAAAAACACAAATCAAACAATTCACATGAGATTAAAGTGCACAGTCACACCATGTGGAAACAACACTTTTTCTACACTGTCCCCCCCATTTGTGGGCACCATAATGTTTGGGACATAGAAAGGGTCAGTATATTATAGCAGTCATATTTAGTACTTTGTTGCATGTCCCTTGCATGAAGTGACTGCTTGAAGACACCAGGTGCTGAGTATGTTCTCTGGTAATACTCTTCCATGCCTCTAATGCAGCCATCTTCAGCTTCTGTTTCTTTCTCTTCAGCACATGGAAGGCATGCTGAAATGGATTTAAATAGGGTGACTGACTTGGTCATTCTAAAATCTTCAGTTTTTTAGCTTTGAAAAACTCCCTTTGTTGCCGCAGCACTATGTTTGGGATAGTTTTCTTGTTGTAGGATGAATCACCATCCAATGAGTTTGGAGGCATTTACTTGAACCCGAGCAGAAAAAAATGTTTCTACACACCTTAGAATTTATTGTGCAACTGTTGTCAGCATTTACATTATCAAAGAAGTGTGACAGTATCTGTGGCAGCCATACACTCCCAAGCCATAACACCCCCACCACCATGTTTAACAGATAAGGTGGTATGCTTTGGATCATGGGCAGTTCCTTTTCTTCCCCACATTTTGCTCTTGCCACCACACTGGTTCAGCTCCATCTTTGTCTTGTCTGTCCACAAAACCTTTTTTTAGGGACTTTTTCCACAAACCATAATCTGTTTGTTCTGTTTTTATATGAAGCAGTGTGTATTTCTCTGTACTGCTGTGCATGAAGCCTGCTGCAGACAGTAGTCCCTGACATATACACTGAAGACTGTTTCTGATCTGTGGGACAGGCTTTGGAGGCTTTTTCTTTACTATAGTGAGGATTCTTCTATAATTAGCAGTGGAGGTCTTCCCTGGTCTAACAGTCACTTTGCCATTACTGAGCTTAAGAGTGTGTTCTTTCTTCTTAATGGTATTCCAGACAGTTGATTAGGGTAATCTTAAGGTTTTAGCAATGTCTCCAATTGGTTTTCAGCATCATAATGGCTTCTTTGACATTCATTTGCACAACACTTGTCCTCTTGTTGAATAATGGCAACTACAGACTCCAAAGGTAGTCTACAGGTAGAAGCAAGCATAAGTATTTTATGCCTGCATAAATAAAGCAATGAAACACACCTGAGTAATCACAAATGCCTGCGATGACAATTTTTCAAAACATTATAGTGCCCTGAAATGGGGGGACCATGTATAAAAAAAGTGTTGTAATTTCTACACATTGCTACTGAAATGTATGCAAATACCCTTAAACGAAAGTCTGCAATGTGCACTTTAAAAGCATCTTAATTGTTTGATTGGTAATTCTAAACTGTACAGCAGAGGGGTAAATAAAGGAACAATGTGTCTTTGTCAAAAACATTATACAGAGTTTTATAATAATTTATTGCATTTGTTTGGGACAAAGAAACATTGTTCCTTTACATACATATAAATGATATTTTATATAATATTTTATATATTATATAAAAATACACATGCACAAATGCTAGAGTATTTACTATTATGACCACCTGCCAACTTTATGAACTGTGAAAAGAAACTGCCTCAAAACCTACTGAAGCAATTGTGAATGGAGAGAAAAGTGGGAAAAACGATTGTGAAGAATGGCTTAGGTCATTTCAATGACATGTTTTCCTTTCTAAAGAAGCATTTTTTTTACATTCTATACTCTATGTCCTGAACAGAAGCTAGATAGTTGCCAGTAATATTCTGTAGTGCATTCACCATCCTCTGTAGTGCTTAATGACCTTGAGCTAAGCAAGCACCATACCAGGATACTACAGTATGCACTCAATGCGGAATGGATTATGCAGAAGTAGAAGTTAATGGGAATAGATTGAGAAAATAAAAGCTTTCCTTCTAAGTCTGAGGAAGTAAAGGCACTGGTGAGCTTTCTTAACAATTGCCAAAATGTGCTGCCCCCTTTTCAGTTCCTCTGTGATGCTCATTCCAAGAAATGTAAAGCTGCTCATCCTCAACAGTGTACCCTCTGATGTAGATAAAGTATATTTTGTTTTGCTGATGTAAAATTTATTGTCCTGGCACCACTGGTCAAGCAGGCAAACCTCATTTCTGTCAGCCTTCTCATTACTGCTGTTCATCAGATCTATGACTGTGGCATCCCCAGCAATTTTAATGCTGGAGTTGGAGATGTGTTTGAACACAAAGTCAAAAGGTGAACAAGGAATACAGAAAGGGGCTTAACACACTACCTTTTAGAGTGCTTGGGCTAAAAATCTGAGGATTCCAATCCACAGGTAAAGAGGTCTACAAGTCATTATGTCCAAAATCCATTTGTATAGGATTGCACCAAGTACCACCTAAGGAGTTTGTGGTCAGCTTTGATGGTACAGCAGTGTTAAATTCTGAGCTGTAGTTTGGCATTGCAGTTTTTATTATCCAGATGTGCCAATATGTTATGAAGTGCATGTAAAAAGAAATCATCTGTGGACTAGCTATAAGAATATTAGTGATGTACCGATCCATCGGTGGCCTGGCCGATTTTTACCACAAAATAATCTATGATCATTGTTAAATTTGCTAGTCACAAAAAATGATTTACCATCTGCTTTCCTAAGCATTATGGTAATTTAGTTGTAGTGCTGCTTTGCACAAGGTATTATGGTAGTTAAGCCAGAACACATTTTTTTTTTTTGCTGCCAACTTCCTGTAAACAGTGAGCAGTAAAGCAGACTTTACCAGAGAGAACGAAGATTAGAATATTACCCTTTACATTAAAAAAGTGGAGTACTAAACAGAAAAAGAAATTACAGAAGTTGTCTTTTACAATTAGACAAACGACAAGAAAATCTACCTTAATGAATTCAGACCTTTTTATTTTGTATTTTATTTAAAACGAACACTGCTTCTTTTTGTTTGGATGGTGACTGCATAAGTACTGCATAATTAAAATGGTAACCCATATTTACAATTACACCTTAAGAATTAGAACATTGGGGAAAAAAACCTCTATAAATATAGTAAATGCATACTGTAATAACAAAAAAAGCTGTAGTGTAATTAATGATTAAAATTATTACACTGTACAAGTGCATGTATTTATACATTTAAGGAGTGTTTAATGGCCAAAATCAATTAATTGAATCAATGTATGAAAATGTTTTATTAGACAAATGGTGAAACCCATTTTTTTTTAAATTAAGCATCCATAAGCATATATATTATGGATAAATTTTAGTTGTTAAAAATTATTTCATTTATGAGAATTTTGTTTATTTTAGCATTTTTATGGTCACTGAACAATAAGAGTACACAATTTCATTTTATTAATAAAAAATGGAACAGTTAACACCTGTAGTCTACATTTTAATTATAAAAGTATAAACGTTACCACTTTAATAAAGGTCAATAAGGCTTCTGTGTCTGGATATGCAGGAGCTTAGTGTAAAAAGTATTTTTTTTTTTTAAAGAGATACAGAAGAAAAAAAAAAATCAAAATCGGTTCCAGAATCGTTCAGTCCAGTAACATGAAACTGGTGATCAGTATCGGCCTTAAAAAAACAAACAGTCAGAATATCCCTACTTGAAACAAAGTGATACAAGATTAATGTACACAACTTTCTTTTCATTTTCACATAGTGTTCCAAATCTATAAGTACTTCCTCCATCACTGCACCTTTTCTCCAATTTCTCTCTGAACAAATCTACTCTACACTTTGATGTGTCTGACATATCGGGCTTCTATACCTAAGGAAATGAGCAAAAGTTACAATATATTACTTTAGTTATACTAAAAAGATATTTGTAAAAATAAATATATAAACACAATCACTATCAAAGTGAAGCCCGTCTTTCAGTCATGCTTAGTAAGACAACAGAAATTAATAATCATAAACCACTGGAAACATTCTGCTCCAAGTTTTTATGTTTTGTTATTATTGCTTTTACAACACTGCACACTTTTCAATGATATTTTTTAAGTGAAAGAGAGGATGGTTTTACATTTGTATGCACTATACAGATTAAGCATAAACATTAATTTATCTTGCAACATTTGTGATCCACTGGCATTCTGTCTATGGTTGACTGCTGCCAGGAAAGGGTAAGTCTCTTAACATAAAAATAAAACCAACTAAAAATGCATACTACCAAAGCACCAATTTTGCAGATCATACAAAGGATGACACTGCAGACTATGAAAGTGTTCTGAAAATGAGGGGACATTGTTAATCACAAGATCAATCTTTTAGCATCCCCAAAACTAAAATAATGCCAAAGAAGAGGTTTTAAAATAAAAACATTTTATTAAAGAAAAATAAAAGATTCTTTAAGCTACTTGTTTGGTTAGAAGGGCAGCATATCACAGAGCATCTGATTTAGATTCACATGCCTTTTAACAACAAAACGGTGTTGCTGCCTTCAGCATTCTTTCCCCTTTTCTCTATATAAAGGTGCAACTGTCTTCCACAAGTCATGAGGCCCCTTGCCAGTTACAAGTACTAGTTCCTTCTATTTCATTTTCTGGTGGTGCTCCTACCTACTTTCTTCCAGGCCACCTAACACAAACACAAACCACACCAGAATGATGGGAGATACTTCAACCATTGCCAATCCCCATTTCCTAAGGTGCTGTTCAGACCCGTTCCTGCCTAGCACTATGCTTTACTCATCTACTTACCACAACTGCAAAAATTTACCAATCACTATCCCTAAAGTCACTGGAATTTTGGTATTTTTTTTTTTTTTACATTTTCAAAACTGTGCTTGCGCTAAAAAATTATTTTGGTGAAGAGATTTTCTATCATGGGAGGTGGGGAGGATAAAGGTTAAGGTCATTGGAATACATTTACATCAATGTGTTCACATTTTACTAAAAATCTGACAAACTGACAATATGATTCTCCACCACACCAGTGTTTCTAAACTATGGGTCAAACCAAGTCATGAATTACAATTGTACTGAATGAGAAAGTTTTGCGAATAGGCACATGGCACATGTCACGCCTCTCTCCAGGTCGCTACATTGGCTCCCTGTTGCAGCACATATTAAATTGAAATCTCTGATGCTTGATTACAGAGTAGTACAATAAAATACAATTTACAGTGCATCCAGAAAGTATTCACTGCGCATCACTTTTTCCACATTTTGTTATGTTACAGCCTTATTCCAAAACTTTTTTCACGTTGTCATTATGGGGTGTTGTGTGTAGAATTCTGAGGAAAAAAATGAATTTAATCCATTTTGGAATAAGGCTGTAAGATAACAAAATGTGGAAAAAGTGATGCGCTGTGATTACTTTCCGGATGCACTGTATTTTTGTATAGCCCAAAATCACACAAAGAGTGCCAGAATGAGCATTAACCAGCCCTGTTTATTGACAGCTCCCCAGCCTTGACTCTCTAAGAAGACAAGAAAAAAAAAACTCCCAAAAAAAACATTGTAGGGAAAAAATGGGAGAAATCTCAGGAAAGGCAATTCAGAGAGAGATCCCTTTCTAGGCAGGTCGGGCATGCAGTGGGTGTCAGAAAATGGAGTAAATACAATACACAGAACAGAACACAAGTAATCATTAATGCAACACAATAGTACAATAGTAATAGTAAAAGGACAGACCAAAATGCAAGAGTAGATTATATCACATAATAGGAGTCCGATCCGTTTACAGTCCTTGAGACCTCGGCCATCAAACTGCCTTCCTCACCCCTACTGGCCAATCCACAGCTGAGTCAGTTCTTGTCCTGCCAATCTGATTAAAGGACCCTTCTACCCAATGATTCCAGTGATCCTCTACCAGAGATGACTTTTCCTTAAGCAGGCAAACAACTTGGCATTAGGGCAGTAGCAACAAGTGCCACATGCGAGTACCGATTGTTTGTTGGTATTGTCAATTGTTTACTTCTTTTGCTAATTGGCTTTGGATAAAAGTATCTGCTAAGCAAATAAATGCAAATTTAAAGTTGCGAAAAGTTTCAGATAAGCTGACTTTTAGGGGTTGATAGTGGGGGGGAGACAAACCCCACAGATGATGATCAGCAGTAATTCTCCAACAGGGAACAGGGTGATGATTGGCTGTTCTGTGGTGATTACGAGTTGCCAAGACCAGCATCAGGCAAAATAGGGTTGCAAGGAAAAAAAAAGTTTACGAACCACTGCTCTATATGATAATCACCTCTTTCAATTTCAAACCTACTCAGTATTTAATCTTTGGAAAATTCTCAAGATTAAGACACTTAAACAACTATATAAATAACATACTTACATCTTATGAACAATCATGTTTCAAATTTAACTTTCCAGTAGCATAATTTTTCCACTGTTTTCAGATTAGAAAGTGTGTTTAAAGAAACCTACCCAATTTTTGTACACATCTGGCCATACAATCATCAGGGAACTGACAGAACAGCAAAGAACTTAGTACACTATCCTAAGGGATGCCGCATGTGCTGGGATCTGGCAGTCATAAAGTCCAAGGGGCAGTTGCAAGGGGAGGCACCGAGACTCAGGTCAACGATCTTAGTGATCAGTCTGGATAGAATTACTGTGTAGAAAGCAGAGCTATAATGCACAAATAACAGTCTTACAAAGTGGTTTTTTTTTGTCCAGATGGTCCAGGGTGCTATACAGCGCAAGGGCTACAGCATCCTCTGTAGACTACTTATGTTTATAAGCAAACTGCTGGGGGGCCTCTCTAATACTCTCTAAGTATTTCATAATAAATGGAGTCAGCACAGCAGTCACTAAGGCCTTCCACATTGTTTTTTTTGGGCACTGGAAAGATAGTTGTATTTTTAAAATGCTTTAGCACCACTGATTCACTCAGTAAAAGGTTAAATATGTTTCAAAAAATATCTAACTGATCACTGCACATTTAACTCTTCTGTTAATTTGATCAGGTCAAGTTTCAATAATCAAAATACCAATAAAATTACCGTACATTAATTGAGGCATCAGTAGGTTAAATGTTTTTGAGTATTTATATCAAAGAAAAACAGTAAACTAGCTCTGTAAGTGGAGAAGAGGGTCAACAAAAACAATATGGTAGTTCTCGCGTGCATGTGTGTGTGTGTACTGTACTGTACACTCCAGCTTTCTGTTGGGTTGACAGGGGCAGTGGGACCAGACTTGAATATGAGCCGAGGGTGACGTTTTTCAGCACATTTAGGGTGCTGAAAAACTCGGCTTTTATTTGAGCATATACGGTATATATAAATATTAATATACATATATATAAATATATATAAATAACTAAATATATATATATATATATATATATATATATATATATAAATATAAATATATATATATAAATAAATAAAACAATCAAAAACTTCAATAGAGAGAGCTTGGTTAAAAACTTGTGTTAATTTAAAGAGTATAGCAAGAACGAACAAGAAGCATATAAAACAGACAGTATGGCCATTTATTTGCTTCCACTTCAAGCACTGTGTGGAATCATGTGTTATTTGAGAAAGTTTAACACCCCCCACTGTGCCTTGATCCCTCACTGATGACAACGAGATACACCAGGCATTGAACAAATGCTACTTGTGTAACACGTACACATGGCCATACATGCTACACAAGTGTCCCAATTTGGAACTTTGAAAATCAGTTTGGTCACCCTATAATTTACTATGAGAGGGCCACATTCACCTGCTATCCATAATGGTCAGTTGCTGTAACAAAGCTTCCTCTTTATCTCTGTTATTCCCTAACATTTGGCATAAATGAATGGCTTTGCAAGTCCAATGACATGAAGATAACTATAGGCAGACATATTCAAGCAAAGATGGAATTAACAACAAAAGGTTTTTTTATTGTGTTTTTTTAAGTTATGTTAATTGGCAATTGTAAATTATCACTGTGTGTGAATATGTGGTAAGTGGGTAAGTTCATGATGTGAACTTACCCTCTTGAACACAGTCCACTGAGGGTCACTGTGCTTGCCCAGCACTCGGACAAACCTGAATGTTACACTATACATAAATTTTTAAACTTTTGACCAACAAGTTAAGACTTAATTAAAAGGTTTTGTTTAAGCAATCATACTGGGGAGAAAATGTTTTTTCTTTTCTTTTGACTCTTTCTCTTGGGAGTAGGATGAATTCTTGTTTCACTTTTAATGTTTATTTATTTATTTGAAATTCTCTGGTGTTCTTAGTAGATCAGATGTGGTACCTGCATGTGCTGCATTATACGCTTGCATACACGTGTAACGTTAGCGTATGTGTTTACAAAAAATGGATGCAAAGAAACGTACATACCTGAGTAGAAAACTTTTTCTTTTTTATTCCAGTCTTGAGTACAAAGAAAATGAAAGACTTTGGTACTACACAGAGAAAAATAAGCGAGTGCAGCGATGTATGCCACAGCACATCAACAAAAACTGAAAGGCTTATCACTCTGTCAAAAGGAAGGAGCAGGGTGGAAAACAGAAACTTTCAGACTAATTGGCTATCAGTCCTCAACTGGCTTTTATACAATCTAGAGTAGTACACGATAATGTGCAAGTACTGCTGCAGGAAGCCTAGTTTAGCCAGTAAAGCACATTTTGTGACAGGATCACACAGTTTCAAATTCAAAAGTCTTACATTCTCAACAGCAAATGACATGCAGCAGGCTGCAACACTATGTTGCAAACAAATGTTCCAAAGAATCTGCGGTGGTAAAAGGTTTCCAGGCACAAAAAATTAGCTTTCAGTAAACTAAACTCAGCATATTACATAGCAAAGTTTTACACAAATAAAACCACTTGTTTTGACAGAAAAGAAAACTTCTCTGGACAAATTTCAAACATTGCTTCAGATGTACAGAAAAAAAAAAAATAAAGTTATGATAAACTAATAAAGTATTCATTCTATGGTGGACTATTATGGTGGTCAGATATTTTCATTATGTTCTGCCAGTAAACTGTCACATTTACAGAAAAGAAAAGAAAAAAACAACATAAACTACATGTTTAATTTTGAAATGTTGGTTTAATGTGATAAGCCACTTTGCGAGTTTAGTTAATTTAATTTTTTAAGGAAATTGTGTGTGTATTCAATACACAACCAGTATCACAAGTGTTACTGTCTCATTATATTACTATTTATTTTTGAGAATTATGTTTTTTTTCCTTTTAATTTTGTTTAAAATATCCCCAAGCAGTTCATTTTTAAATAATACTTTTCTGAAATTTTACACAAATCTGTTTTTGGTGAAAGGTTCCATTACATATACTTTATATGTTTAATTTCAAATGAAAATAATAAATCTTTACTTTTTGCAATCCAACTAATCAGCTGATTGAGAAAATAATCAACAGATGAACTGATTCTGAAAATAATAGTTGCAGCAATGCATTTAAGTTGTGGATCTCCAGCTTATACGTATTGCAATGCCATAAACCCTTAATTATGTTTATTCAATAGATGAACAGACTGATATTCAAAAACACAACTTACTAATTAATTGCTAATTGACAATGAAATTGTAAGGCAACAGTAATGAAAAATAAATTATACATGCAATTTATTGGTTACACAGATACTGGTTAGATGCATATTGATTAAATATTATTCAATATATAATATGCAATTAAATATTTAATGGGAGCCTTGTGCTTGCATTTCATTCTCTAGTTTGTCAATTTTAGGCTTCATTGAAGTTAAAGGCAGTCTCAAAGCTGGTTCTACTTGCAAACAATTTCAATGTTTTGTTTTTATAGTACTAAAAGCAGAAAAGGCAGGTTCACATGAGCAAGTTGAGTTAAAAGGTGGAAGTACTTTTTATCTCAGTACTGGATAATCTTCACACATTTGAATCCTGAAAGTTGTCACATTAATGCAGTTACTTTTCACTTCCTTGATGCAGATCAGAAGACGGTTCAAATAAGTTTTTCTTGCTCTGAAAGGGCAATAGGGTGTAGGAGCCATAACAAGTAATAAATGCTATATAATATGGACTAAGAGAGAAAAAAAGTGGAAAGAAAAAACATTATTTAAAAAAATAATTATCATATAAAACAGGGAACAGACACCTGAGACAAACTAAAGCCAGTATATATGATGAGTGTTAAGCTTCAGTAAAGCAGAGAAAAATATATACTTTATAATGGGCGCAGTGTATGGAATGATGATTTTTGAAAGTATAGTGCAAATGGCCACTTAATCACATTACTCATGGCACCCGATAAGGAATAAAGTGGTAAAAATAATCAATGCTGTTTATTTGCTTTGTCTTAAATGGCATTTTGTAAAATAACTTTTAGCCCCACCATTAACAATACATTTTTCTAAACGAGTTTGTAAATATTTCATCATCCCGATTGAACAATGTAATAAATTGCAGAAAATGTTCAGTTATACAGCTCAATTACTCATAAATTTATGTTCAGTATTTGTATCTTGTACGTGTATACATGGCGAACAACCTGATTTGAGAAGTTTAAACTTACTAACTGCAGTTGTGATTTATTGTCAAGAGCTCTACAGCCTGTGTCATCCTTGTGATATTTTCTGGTGTTCTTGCAATTCTTAATTGTACAACAAAATACATAAAAGAAAACAGTGGCTACACAAAACAAATATTACATTGCAAGGCCGTTTATCATATGTAATATTATGACCACTAAAAGTGCATGTGGGAATCAAAGCAAAATCAAAGCACAGTACAAAATTGATTAAGGGACCACAAGTTGGGAACCACTATTCTAGATTGTATAACAAATAATTACAAAATCAATGTATGCAAGTTTTATCAATTGCCTGTATATTGTGTTACTTTCCTGGAAAAAAAATAAAACTAAATCTGACAGACACATATACAGTAGCTTAAATTACAATTTGTATGTCTTTGTAATTTATCTCTTCTGTAGAATATATGCAAGATATATCTCAATGAAAGGACATGTTTATGTACCTTTCGAGGCCAACTATTTACTGTATGTTGCCCATATATTAAGAAGAATATTTATAAGCGCTATCAATAAAAAAAATGAAACTGGTTCCCTGCTTTTCTATGATACTCAATGTAAGTAGCACTAACTTGCCTAAAAAACTGGAATTCCATAATTCTGTACAGACCCATCTTATTAAGAAAGGGGTTAACATTTTCTACATCTTTATAACCTTTTATAATGTTTGCAGTTTTTGCAATATTTATTCATGCATTATTCCTAGTCCATTCTCAATACCGAGCAATACTAAAAACAAATTGTACCATAATTGACGATTCAATAGGAGCTCAATTTGACTTGTGTCATACTCTGATTCATTATAAGTGTTTAACAGAATGCTCTATGAAAAAAATCGTGCAAGGGGTAGACTGAAGGTAGTTATTTAAACGCAAGTAAAAACCTAAATGTGCACAATCTGATTTATTTCTAATTTCAACAATATGATTACAGAGTCTTTGATAATGACATCAGACCAAACATTAGTTAATTACACAATGGAAAATTTCAGTGCTCATGGAACAGGGTAACAAAGAAACAATGTATAATGCACTTTGATTAGAAATTATACAGATTCTGAAAAAAAAAAACAGCTTCACTTAAAAAAAATTCAGTTTTTATTGAAGAGAGGAAATATACTTTAAATGATTCCAATGCTGTTTTAAAATGTCTTTTGATAAAGGTAACTTTTCATAAATAAGCCAAATCATTTTAAATATACTATTATATTTTGATGGCAATAAACCAGCCACAGGGGATACATAAACCAGTGTGTTTCTTCGTGCCAGTCCCAAGCCCGGATAAATTTTGCCAAATCTATATGCGGACAACAATACAAATTTCCATACCAGAACCAGTCGAGCCCCGGGTTAACAATGACCGCCACCAGTACTGTTAGCCTACAGGGTGCTGGCAGAAATTGGGCTACTGTTGGCCGAAGAAGAAGAAGAACAGGGGGCAGACGTGTCCGGAGGCAGGAGGAGAGGAGGAAAGTAAAGAGAGTGGAACTGAGGTTAGGAACTTTGAATGTTGGCAGTATGACTGGTAAGGGGAGAGAGTTAGCAGATATGATGGAGAAAAGGAAGGTTGATATATTGTGCGTGCAAGAGACTAAATGGAAGGGGAGTAAGGACAGGTGGATCGGAGGTGGATTCAAATTGTTCTATCTTGGTGTGGATGGGAGGAGAAATGGGGTAGGAGTTTTTCTGAAGGAACAGTATGTCAAGAGTGTTTTGGAGGTCAAAAGAGTGTCAGGCAGAGTAATGATTATGAAGATGGAAATTGGAGGTGTAATCATGAATGTTGTTCGTGCATATGCACCGCAAGTTGGGTGTGCAATGGGTGAGAAAGAAGATTTTTGTAGTGAGTTGGATGAAGTGATGAACAGCGTACCCAAGGGACAGAAAGTGGTGATTGGAGAGGATTTCAATGGGCATGTTGGTGAAGAGATGAGAAGGTGATGGGTAGGTATGGTGTCAAGGAGAGGAATGAAGAAGGTCAGAGGATAGTGGATTTTGCCAAAATGATGGACATGGCTGTGGTGAATACGTATTTTAAGAAGACGGAGGAACATAGGGTTATGTACAAGAGTGGAGGAAGATGCACACAGGTAGTTAACATCCTATGCAGAAGAGTTGATCTGAAAGGAAACTGACGACTGCAAAGTGGTGGCAGGGGAAAGTGTAGTTAAGCAGCATAGGATGGTGGTCTGTATGATGACGTTGCAGATCAAGAAGAGGAAGAGAGTGAGGGCAGAGCCAAGGATCAAATGGTGGAAGTTGAAAAAGGAAGACTGCAAGGTTGAGTTTAGGGAGGAGGTGAGACAGGCACTGGGTCGCAGTGAAGAGTTACCAGACAGCTGGGTAACTACAGCAGATGTAGTAAGGGTGACTGCAAGAAGGGTGCTTAGCGTGACATCTGGAAAGAGGAAGGAGGGAAAGGAAACCTGGTGGTGGAATGAGGAAATACAGGAGAGTATACAGAGGAAGAGGATGGCAAAGAAGAAGTGGGATAGTCAGAGAGATGCAGAAAGTAGACAAGAGTACAAGGAGATAAGGCACAAGGTGAAGAGAGAGGTGGCGAAGGCTAAAGAAAAGGCATATGATGAGTTGTATAAGAGGTTGGACACTGAGGAGGGAGAAAAGGACCTGTACAGATTGGCTAGACAGAGGACCCAAGCTGGGAAAGATGTGCAGCAGGTTAGGATGATAAAGGATAAAGATGGAAACGTACTCATAAGCGAGGAGAGTGTGTTGAGCAGATGGAAAGAGTATTTTGAGAGGCTGATGAATGAAGAGAACGAGAGACAGAAGAGGTTGGATGATGTGGAGATAGTGAATCAGGAAATGCAACGGATTAGCAAGGAGGAAGTAAGGACAGTTATGAGGAGGATGAAAAATAGAAAGGCCGTTGGTCCAGATGACATACCTATGGAAGCATGGAGGTGTTTAGGAGAGATGGCAGTGGAGTTTTTAACCAGATTGTTTAATGGAATCTTGGAAAGTGAGAGAAGGCCTGAGGAGTGGAGAACAAGTGTACTGGTACCGATATTTAAAAATAAGGGGGATGTGCAGGACTGCAGTAACTACAGGGGAATAAAATTGATGAGCCACAGCATGAAGTTATGGGAAAGAGTAGTGGAAGCTAGGTTAATAAGTGAAGTGATGATTAGTGAGCAGCAGTATGGTTTCATGCCAAGAAAGAGCACCACAGATGCAATGTTCGCTCTGAGGATGTTGATGGAGAAGTTTAGAGAAGGCCAGAAGGAGTTGCATTGCGTCTTTGTGGACCTGGAGAAAGCATATGACAGGGTGCCTTGAGAGGAGCTGTGGTATTGTATAAGGAAGTCAGGAGTGTCAGAGAAGTACGTAAGAGTGGTACAGGATATATACGAGGGAAGTGTGACAGTGGTGAGGTCTGCAGTAGGAGTGACGGATGCATTCAAGTTGGAGGTGGGATTACATCAGGGATCGGCTCTGAGCCCTTTCTTATTTGCAATGGTGATGAACAGGTTGACAGACGAGATTAGACAGGAGTCCCCGTGGACTATGATGTTTGCTGATGACATTGTGATCTGTAGCGATAGTAGGGAGCAGGTTGAGGAGACCCTGGAGAGGTGCAGATATGCTCTAGAGAGGAGAGGAATGAAGGTCAGTGGGTACAAGACAGAATACATGTGTGTAAATGAGAGGGAGGTCAGTGGAATGGTGAGGATGCAGGGAGTAGAGTTGGCGAAGGTGGATAAGTTTAAATACTTGGGATCAACAGTACAGAGTAATGGGGATTGTGGAAGAGATGAAAAAGAGGTGGAATGGGTGGAGAAGAGTGTCAGGAATAATTTGTGACAGATGGGTATCAGCAGGAGCGAAAGGGAAGGGCTACAGGACAGTAGTGAGACCAGCTATGTTATATGGGTTGGAAACAGTGGCACTGACCAGAAAGCAGGAGACAGAGCTGGAGGTAGCAGAGTTAAAGATGCTAAGATTTGCACTGGGTGTGACAAGGATGGATAGGATTAGAAATGAGGACAAGGATGGATAGGATTAGAAATGAGTACATTAGAGGGTCAGCTCAAGTTGGGACGGTTGGGAGACAAAGTCTGAGAGGCGAGATTGCGTTGGTTAGGACATGTGCAGAGGAGAGATGCTGGGTCTATTGGGAGAAGGATGCTAAGGATAGAGCTACCAGGAAAGAAGAAAAAAGGAAGGCCTAAGCGAAGGTTTATGGATGTGGTGAGAGAGGACATGCAGGTGATGGGTGTAACAGAACAAGATGCAGAGGACAGAAAGATATGGAAGATGATGATCCGCTGTGGCAACCCCTAACCGGAATAGCCGAAAGAAGATGATTATATTTTGATGGCAATGACTAATGCATAAGATAAGATATTCCTCTCTATTCTAATCCTGTGATTTTATACTATACATTACAAACAAAACATGCACGCTGAGCCGAGTTCTGACACACGCTATACGGTGGTACCTCATACGTCAACAAATGTAACCTTGAACATTCCAGAGCTCGAACACAGATTTTTTTTACAGAAATTTGATTCAGAGTTCGAACGATGCTTCTATGTTTGAACTGTATGTGCAATTAAAAAATGCAGCAACAGATGGCGCTTGCCCAGCGAGCATAAACAACATCTGCTGTGCACCCAACTCGTCTCTCGCTCTTGCTGTGAAAGCATCTCATCTGTTACGCTTGTGTGTTTTCAGTGCTTTTTTCATTTTAATTAAACAAATTAATTTTGGTGCATTTGGTTCACTATGGCATCCAAAAACAGTGTGGAAGCAATGAAGCAAGGAAGGTTGTAATATCGACGATTGAGGTAAAAAAGGAAGCATGAAGGTACAGTAAATGCAATTTACATTTTATTATACAATATTTACATATTTTATTTATTGCTTTCCTGTTTTAATTTATTATTTTGAACAATTGTGTTATTTTTTTTCCTTACATTATGTGTATTTGGTGTTTAAGTTTATTGAAATATGTATTATTTACAGTCTGGGAATGGATTCATTCACTTTCCATTATTTGTAACAGGAAAAACCGATTCAGACTTGAACAATCTCTACTTAAACATATCTAGCTATTTTCCAAAACAACTAATTCAATTACAGTTACAACTTCCAAGCAGTACTTTGTGGAAACCAACAACCAACCCAGAATAGCATGTCAATCTCCTTTAGGGCATATTCAACCACATTCATACACTAAATCACTAACACAGGACCAATTGTGACTTGCCAATTAGCGTAACCTGCATTATTCCTGAAATGTGAGGCAGAAACCCAAGCAGACATGGGACGAGTGTGCAAAAACTGCATAGAGGTCATGTTCTGATATGGATTTAAACCCATAGCCCTGGAGCTATGAGGCAGAATACAAAGCACTGCACCACTGGGCCTTAGCCTCTACAGCCAGGGTCACACTACATGGTTTCTCTAATAATTTTTAGTCACAGCCTTCATTTATATAATCTTATGAAAATTACGATACATTGTAGACAGTCACAACATACATGCCCATTTCTGGTCTGATTTTCTCATAGTAAGTCACTATTTGTACAGATGGGTTCTTTGATAGCTTTCAGGAAATATGAAAAGCAAAGCATTTTGGACTTAGCAAACAAAAGCAAGGTCAGCACAGGCACCTGTTCAACATGTCATGCTTGTAGTATCATAACGGAGTGAAAAACAAAGAAAACTGTCTAGACTGTAGCTTACACCACTGTTCTCCACTTTGACTGGCTACCAAAATGAAGTGACATTGCAGTAGAGATAGAGAGAGAGATTAGATAAATACTTCATTAATTCACATACTCCAGCAGCAGCATACTGATAAAAACAATAATAATTAAAGAGTGATAAAAACACAGTGCAAGTTTAAAAAAAAAAAAAAAGCAAGGTGGAGAGTGCAAGGCAGGTATAATAGACAATAATCTTGTATAGTGTTAACATTTCCCCCAAAAACCGGGGTGGAACTGAAGAGTCGCATAGTGTGGGAGAAGAACAATCTCCTCAGTCTGTCCGTGGAGCAGGACAGTGACAGCAGTCTGTCGCTGAAGCTGCTCCTCTGTCTGGAGAGGATACTGTTCAGTGGATTCTCCATGAAGGACGCCAGCCTTCTAAGGAAGTATAGTTGGCTCTGTCCTCTCTTGCACAGAGCATCAATATTGGCAGTCCAGTCCAATTTATCATCCAGCTGCACTCCCAGGTATTTATAGGTCTGCACCCACTGCACACAGTGACCTCTGATAATCACACGGTCCGGGAAGGGCCTGGGCCTCCGAAAATCCACCACCAGCTCCTTGGTTTTGCTGGTGTTCAGGTGTAGGTGGTTTGAGTCACACCATTTAACAAAGTCCTTGATTAGGTTCCTATACTCCTCCTCCTGCCCACTTCTGATGCATCCCACCACAGCATTGTCGTCAGCAAACTTTTCCACGTGGCAGGAGTCCGAGTTGTATTGGAAGTCCGATGTATATAGGCTGAACAGGACCGGAGAAAGCACAGTCCCCTGCGGTGCTCCTGACCACAATGTCAGACCTGCAGTTCCCGAGATGCACATACTGAGGTCTGTCGGTAAGATAGTCCACAATCTATGCCACCAGGTATGAATCTACTCCCATCTCTGTCAGCTTGTCACTAAGGAGCCAGGTTGGATGGTGTTGAAGGCGCTAGAGAAGCCCAGAAACATAATTCTTATAGCACCACTGCCTCTGTCCAAGTGGAAGAGGGATCGGTATAGCATATAGATGATGGCGGACCTGTGGCCTTAGGTGGTGAAGCAGCAGACATTCCATTGTCTTCATCACATGTGACGTCAGGTCCAGGCCGGAAGTCATTCATCTCACTAGGACGTGATACCTTTGGGACTGGGGTGATGCAAGATGTTTTCCAAAGCCTCGGGACTCTCCCCTGTTCCAGGGTCAGATTGAAGATGCGTTGTAGAGGACTCCCCCAGGCCTTCAGCAGTCGTGGCGATACTCCATCTGGACCCACTGCTTTGCTGGCCCGAAGTCTCCTCAGCTCTCTGCTTACATGCGCTGCTGTAATTGCGGGTGGGGGGAAACTCTCTCCTATGCTGGTATCAGCAGAAGGATGGATGGAGGATGCAGTGCTCTGAGGTGAGAGGGGGTTAAGGTGGTCAAACCTGTTAAAGAAGTTGTTCATAAGGTTCGCTCTCTCCACATCTCTCTCGATGGTGGCACCCTGCTTCGTGCTGCAGCCAGTGATGATCTTCATCCCATCCCACACTTCCTTCATGCTGTTATTCTGCAACTTCTGCTCCAGCTTTCTCCTGTACTGCTCCTTCGCCTCCCTGAGCTGGACTCAGAGTTCCTTCTGCACGCGCTTGAGATCATGTTGATCACCACCTTCAAAAGCCCATTTTTTCTAGTTCAAAAGGCCCTTGATGTCACTTGTAATCCATGGCTTGTTGTTAGCATAGCAGCGTACTGTTCTTACTGGAACTACAATGTCCATACAGAAGTTGATGTAGTCAGTAGTGCAGTCAACAACCTCCTCAACGTTCTCACTATATGATCCCTGCAGGATATCCCAGTCCGTAGTTCCAAAGCAGTCTTTCAGTGCCTGCTCTGCCTCAGGGGACCACTTCCTGCATGAGTGTGTGGTAGTAGGTAGCTCCCTCACTCTTGGTTTGTAGTGAGGCTGAAGCAGAACCAGGTTATGATCTGCTTTCCCAAGCGCAGGCAGCGGGGTGGCACTGCATGCGTCTTTAACGTTTGCATACAGTAGATCAATAGTCCTATTTCCCCGGGTGTTACAATCCACATACAGGGAGAAGGCAGGTAATGTTTTGTCCAGCGTCACATGGTTAAAATCTTCAGAGATTCGCACAAGCACCTCGGGGTGCTGTGTTTGTAGTTTAGCAACAGCGGAATGGATGATGTCACCCGCTATCTCCACGTCTGCGTGAGGAGGGATGTAAACAGTAACAACAATGACGTGTCCAAACTCTCTGGGCAAGTAATAGGGATGCAGACTTACGGCCAACAGTTCGCTGTCCCTGCAGCAAGTGGAGATTTTAACTTTTACATGTCCAGGGTTGCACCACCTTGCATTCACATAGAGAGCGAGTCCTCCTCCTTTCTGCTTCCCGTAGGTATTTGCGTCTCTGCCTGCTCTAACTGTGCTAAACCTGGGTAGCTTCACCTTAGCATTTAGAATGCTAGTTGTTAGCCACTTTTCTCAAAAAAACAACAAACTACATTCTCTGTAGGTCCCGACATTTTTCACCAGCACAGCCAGTTCATCGATCTTATTTGGTAGTGAGTTCATATTTCCCAGGATCACAGAAGGCACCGAAGGCTTGTATCGCCACTTTCTCGCTAGCCGCTTAGCCTTTAGCTTAGCGCCGGCTCTGCTGCCATGATACCACCTTCTTACTTCGTCAGGTAAATTGGGAACCACACCAGCATGGGCCTTTGTTTTCAGCGCTTGAAGTTGATTACCTGAATAGACTAGTCTCGGCGTGTAAAAATCCATGTCCAAGTTGTAAGAAAAAGGTAGAAATATAAAGTCATACACGGAGCTTCTGGAAAGGTTGCAACTCAAGGCGGCGCCTACCATTACTATGAGTATTATATATATTACTATAATATTAAGTATTACCAGTACTTTTCTGGGATAATATATGGGAGATGTCATTTAAAGCGCACATTACAAATTTGTCCAAATCATGTTTCTTCCATCTTAAAAATGTTGGGAAATTAAGGCGCTTTCTAAATAAACAGGATTCTGAGAAATTACTTCATGCATTTATTCCTAGTAGAACTGATTACTGCAATGCGGTGTTCACTGGAAGTTCAAACTGTTCTTTATACAACCTCCAGTTAATCCAAAATGCTGCTGCAAGAACTATTTAAAAATCCTCCTTTTAACATATAAAGCATTAAATGGCCAAGATCCAGCTTGTCTGAACTTATTATGACTTACAAACCAGAGCGCACATTAAGATCTCAAGATGCCAGTCTGCTTAGGATTCCAAGAATTAATAAAACAACAGTGGGTGGTCGAGCTTTTAGTTACAGGGTTCCTAAACTGTGGAATGGTGTGCCTGCTACTAGTGCTGGGCGGTATCACCAAAATACTATATCACGGTATTTTTCAAAATTATACCGGTTTCACGGTATTCAACGGCATTTTTTTTCCACATTTCCACTGCAATTACTGTCTAAGAATAACTTATTCCACTGTCATGAGAATTGTACACTGTACAAAAAAAATGTTAATATGCACACAAGTATTAATACAGGTTTGCATGGCCCCATAAAGTGATAGTTTTCGAGGGGGTGGCATTAATGAAGAGAAGGAATCACATAGCATGACAGTTGCAGTCAAAATATAGAGCCTTTTTATTGAACAATGTTTGCAAACAACTTAAACTAAAATTTTGACAACATATTTTCAACCAGGCGGCACAGTGGGTAGCGCTGCTGCCTTGCAGTTGGGAGACCTGGGTTCACTTCCCGGGTCCTCCCTGCATGGAGTTTGCATGTTCTCCCCGTGTCTGCATGGGTTTCCTCCGGGCACTCCAGTTTCCTCCCATAGTCCAAAGACATGCAGGTTAGGTGGATTGGCGATTCTAAATTGGCCCTAGTGTGTGCTTGGTGTGTGTTTGTGTGTGTCCTGCGGTGGGTTGGCACCCTGCCCGGGATTGGTTCCTGCCTTGTGCCCTGTGTTGGCTGGGATTGGCTCCAGCAGACCCCCGTGACCCTGTGTTCGGATTCAGCGGGTTGGATAATGGATGGATGGATATTTTCAACCATCCAAAGAGGCATTTAGACTTAGTAAAATATCCAGAGGTGCTTGTCAAAAGTTGTATTGCACTGAACATGTCTTAGAAAAGGAATAAATAGTAAATATTTTTGTAAATCATCTACACTTTGTTAATGTTAACAATCTCTGTCCACTGACATGTTAAAGTGACTTTTTAAACAACTTTACCATCATTAAACTGCATAATATTTAAACTAATAAATAATAACAATAAATTACATAATAGTGCAACTTCCAGTAATAATACTATTACTTCCAAGACTTCAATCCCAGGTGCATTACACAGGATTCACTAAAATAAAATAAAACAAGTGCAACTTGGTGATGACATCTAATATGGACCTTGCTTCAAGCTAAGCTATATACATAAATAATAAAACTGCAACTTGCATCTATAATGCTATTTGTGGTATAGCCCTACAGAAGCGCATTTGGGCCATAGTGAAGAGAGAAAAAAAAAAAAAAAACTAAATGTCGAGATTTAAGTCGACATTTTCACTTTATTCTCAGATTATTTTATCATTAAAGTAGAATGTTGTAAACTAAACTTCATCCTAAAATCAAGGTTTAATCTATTAGATTTTCTCAAACTCCATTATAAGTTATGTAGCACATTAAATGCTTTGTGTTAAGTGTTCCCCGACCCAGCTGTTAATCGCTACGCGCTTCTTAAACTGTCTTCCTCTCTAAGAGGCAGCGATCGCCGCACAGAATACATTCACTTCATGATATTCCTGCTCTCTGAAAATGTAGAATGCTAAGATAATTTTTCATGATGAAATGCATTAAAGCAGGTATTAAACATGCACGGTAGTGTGGCAGTAGTGTTGCTCCCTTGCAGTAAAAGGTCCCCAGGTATATGTTCAGTGTAAAGAACTTTATGGCTTGTGTGACGAGGCTCCTAAAAACTGGATGTATGAATGGGTATAGCACAGGTTTAACTTAAATATTGTGTAAATATGATCTAGTGGTCGAAGACACAAACACAGAATTCAATGGATGTTCTTCTGAGCGGGCTTTCTTTATTGCATGCGTGTTGTCTCTGTCTGACGTACCAAACCCCCAGTGCCTATCCTTCCTTTTTCTTTCTCCACATAACCAATCGCCACACAATAAACGTCTTTGTGAAATTAAAACTAGTTATAAATTTTGACCACGGAGTGTTCAGAACTTTAAAAAAAAATCTTTGTTATACATGTTTAATTATGCCATCCATTCAGGGTTGCGCCCATCCCAGCAAGCATTGTGTGCAAGGCAGGAGGAAATCCTGAACGTGGTACCAGCACATCACAGGGTGAATACGAGCAATACATACGCTAGCAGGGTTAATATAGCATAACAAAACCCGCCATCCTACATGACTTTAAAAGGAAACTGAAGCACGCCGAGTAAACCCACCTAGTAAAACATGCAAATTCAAAGCAGGGAACACCCGGGACCCCACTGCTGCAAGGCAGCAGTGCAACCTCCACACAACCGTGCCCCCACATGATTAATACATGCTTTAATGCATTTCATCATGAAAATTATATCAAGTATTTATCTTAGCATTCTAAATGTTCAGGGAGCAGGAATATCATGAAATTAACGTATTCTGTGTGCTGTCTGCACCTCCTCTTAGTGCAAGAGGAAGTCAGTTTAAGAAGCATGTAACGATTAACATGGCTCTGGGAACACAACACAAAACATTTAATGTGCTACATAACTTATGACGGGGTTTGAGAAAATCTAGTAAATCAAATATTCATTTTAAGATGAAGTTTAGTTTTACGATGTTCTACTTTAACAACAAATCTATATTAATAAAAGGCAAAGCCCTCACTGACTGACTGACTGACTGACTGACTCATCACTAATTCTCCAACTTTCCGTGTAGGTAGAAGTCTGAAATTTGGCAGGCTCATTCCTTACAGCTTACTTACAAAAGTTAGGCAGGTTTTATTTCGAAATTCTACGCGTAATGGTCATAACTGGAACCTGTTTGACTGACTCACTCATCACTAATTGTCCAAATTCCCGTGTAGGTGGAAGGCTAAAATTTGGCAGGCTGATTCCTTATAGCTTACTTACAAAAGTTAGGCAGGTTTCATTTCGAAATTCAACACGTAATGGTCATAACTGGAACCTCTTTTTTGACAATATGCTGTAATGGAAGGCAGCTTGATGGCCGTGGGAGGCGGAGTTGAGTGTCACGTCATCACGCCTCCCACGTAATCACGTGAAAAGACTGTGAATGCAGTAGGGAGAAATGAAGTAAGAGCCGCAAACAGCGAAGAACAAAAAAATTCATTAAACAATTGAGAAGGGAGCGAGTAAAGCATACAAGTATCTTCATAAGGGAAACAAAGCACCGTGTAAAACGTAAGTTTAAATTAAGTTTATTAAAACGCTCCCGTTAAGGATTGCAATAACATATTCACGAGATAAAAGAACGCAGTAGGGAGAAATGAAGGAAGAGCCGCAAACAGCGAAGAGCAAAAAATTCATTAAACAATTGAGAAGGGAGCGAGTGAAGCATACAAGCATGTTCATAAGGGAAACAAAGCACGGTGTAAGATGTAAGTTTAAATTAAGTTTATAGAAACGCTCCCGCTGCGGATTGCAATAACATATTTGCGAGATAAAAGTTTAATGAGAAGACACGAGGTATAAACGAACCACACGCCGTGGCGCAACGTTAGGGGCAACTGTTTCAACCATTCTATGATCTGCTTCTCGCAACTGAAAGACGGCACATGGCGGATGTTAGCCGACTTGCTGACCGCAACGTTAGGGGCTTCAACTCTGGCGCTGACGATAGAGATTCGATTCACGAGAGGTGATGCAGTGAGTGTGTATGCCTGATGAGCCCAGAATTAGGGAGAAACACGTGTCGCATACTCTTTGCATTATTTGAAAGTAAACTATTAAAACCATTCTATGATCAGCTTCTGGGAACAGAAAGAGGGCACGTGGCGGATGTAAGGCGACTTCCTGACCAACCACAAGCGTAACCTGGCAGGTAACCACCCATACAGTCAGATTGTGATTCAGAAAACGAATGCCATGAATGTAATTACCATGATCTACATACTGTCAAACAAACGAAACACACGCCGTAGCGCGACAGCTGTGAAAAGCGAGGTTCACAAAAAAACAGATCCTTAACAAATTGTTATTGGTATATTTTCGATCCGTTTAAAAAGGTTTTCTTTTCTTCTTAAAAAATTAAAAGCAGTACTTCGCCGCAACGAAGCGCGAGAATTTGGCTATATATATCTGCTTCTCGCAATTAAAAGAGGGCACGTGGCGGATTTTAGACGACTTCATGACCAAACATAAGTGTTACCTGCCAGGTAGGGTTACCACTTTTAATACAAAAAAATAAGGGACGCATACTGCAGCGGGTGCCATGTCCCAGTGCCAACAGTTTGCAGACTCTACTTAAAAGACCCGCCCTCCTCACTGGACAGTTAAAAAGACCAATCAAACTAACGATGACATCAAGTATTACCCAATCAAAAGTAGGAAAGGAGGCATCTTCATAAAATGCGTGTGGGATGATTTGCTTGAGACGCTGCTTTAAAAAAAATGATAAAAAAAATACGGAACAAATCCCGTCCCGTATTGATTCAAAACGGGACGCGCAATTTCATTCTCAAATGCGGCACGATTCCGTATTTTAAAGGACGGGTGGCAACCCTACAGTGCCAGGTAACCACCCATACAATCAGATTGTGATTCAGACTAGGAATGCAATGAATGTAATTACCCCGATCTACATACAAGGCGAAAGTCTTGCAACATTCAAAGATGATGGTTTGGGATAAGTACACCATACAACATAAAAGAGCTTATGAAGCCTTGAACCGAAAAAAGCAAGATCTCAGAGATCGTAAAAAAAAAAATAGGAGGTAATGTCGTTTTACTCGCTGTAGATTTTAGTCAAACATTACCAGTTATTCCACGAGGGAGACCAGCAGATGAACTCAACGCGTGTTTAAAATCCATGCTTCTCCCACGCTCGGTTATATGTCGCGTGTTCTCGGGTAGGTACACCAAAAAATGTATACATTTAAGCATGTAATGGGCAAACAAAAAATGAGGTATACCCGAAGGCACTGCAGTAGTATACATATATACACACATATATATATATATATATATATATATATAATAATATATGTGTGTGTGTTTATGTATGTGTGTATATATATGTTGATATGTGTGTATATATATATATATATATATATATATATATATATATATATGTATATATATGTGTAGATATGTATATATATATGTATACAGTAATCCCTCGCTACTTCGCGGTTAACTTTTCGCGGATTCACGACTTCGCGGGTTTTTAAATACAAGTGATTGCCCGCCTATCGCGGAAGTTATGTTCCAGACCCATCAGCAACAGGAGAAAATCCGCGATATAGAAAGACCATATAAATAAACATTTTTATAGTTTAAGCCTTAAAATACCCATCCCACATGCTTTAAACACATGTAAACTTATAAAACACACTTTGTTAACACATATGATATGTGGATGTCGGGCTAAGGATATTAGTATCATCTCACTATTATAAAACATTTTAACTTCACGCAAGACAAGACAGTGAGACAGGAAAATTGGTGATGTACAGGATTTTAAATTATTGACAGGCAGAGCGACAAGCAGCACAAAGCCAGCACAAAGTCCACTTCTCCTTAGCTTTCATTCAGCTCCCCACCCCCTTGACAATGCGAACTGCGCCTCCGGGGAGGGGGGATTTGAGCGAACGTGCGTTCAGCCCTCACAAAACCACACACACACTCCTCCTCCTTCCGAACGGCGCAGAGCGGCAAGCAGGCATTTTGGCAGAAGCAGCACAAAGTCCATTGCAAGCAGGCATTTTGGCAGAAGCAGCACAAAGTCCATTTCTGCTCAGCGTGAGTTCAGCTGCCCCCCTTCACAAAGCGAGTGCAGACACATTGACGTCTGATCGCTGCGTGCAGTGTGCAGTGTTGGTCCTGCGGTGTTTAAGAATGTAGAAAGTGTTTAAGAGCATAGGAAGTGTTTATAAGAGTGTGGGAAAGGTTAACAAGAGAGTGAGAAAGGTTTATAACAGTGTGGGAAGGGTTTATAAAGCCTTAAAATATGTATAAATAACAAAATAAATATAGGTCGCTACTTCGCGGATTTTCACCTATCGCGGGGGGCTCTGGAACGTAACCCCCGCGATAGGTGAGGGATTACTGTATGTATATACATGTTTATGTGTGTGTGTGTGTATATATATATATATATATATATATATAAAAGACAGCAACACTTATAACAATGACAACACAATTATATTGACAATCATGTTACGTTATTTTTAAAATGTTTCCTTTTTTTTTTCATAACCTCTTTAACACACTACTTCTCCGCTGCGAAGCGCAGGTATTTTGCTAGTATTATATATATATGTGTATATATATATATGTGTGTATATATATATATATATATATATATATATATATATATATATTATATATGTATATATATATATATATATATATATATATATATATATATATATATATATATATATATATATATATATATATATATATATATATATATATATATGTGTATATGTGTATATCTATAATAATAAAAGGCAAAGCCCTCACTGACTGACTCACTCACTGACTGACTGACTGACTGACTCATCACTAATTCTCCAACTTCCCGTGTAGGTGGAAGGCTGAAATTTGGCAGGCTCATTCCTTACAGCTTACTTACAAAAGTTAGGCAGGTTTCATTTCGAAATTCAAAGCGTAATGGTCATAACTGGAACATATTTTTTGTCCATACACTGTAATGGAGGAGGCGGAGTCACGTATCGCGTCATCACACCTCCTACGTAATCACGTGAACTAAAAACAAGGAAGAGATTTACAGCACGAGTCACACGCGGGAACGAAGGTAAATGACGTTAATTTTTGACTGTCTTTTAATACTGTGTAAGCATACATATTAACACATGTGCAATTACACGTGTGCATTTACGGGGTGATTTCTCAGGCTTAAAAGCTCACCTTTTATCAAACGCAGGAACAAAGGTAACTGACGTTGTTCACTGTCTTTTAATACTGTGTAACCATACATATTAACACATGTGCAATTAAACGTGTGCATTTACGGGGTGATTTCTCAGACTTAAAAGCTCGCCTTTTACTAAAAAGGTAAATGCAAAACTATTTTCAATCAGTTTATTGAAACGCTCCCGTTAAGGATTGCAATAACATATTCGCGAGATAAAAGAACGAAGTAGGGGGAAATGGAGGAAGAGCCGGAAACAGCGAAGAGCAAAAAATTAATTAAACAATTGAGAACGGAGCGAGTGAAGCATACAAGCATGTTCATAAGGGAAACAAAGCACGGTGTAAAACGTAACTTTAAATTAAGTTTATAGAAACGCTCCCGCTGCGGATTGCAATAACATATTCGCGAGATAAAAGTTTAATGAGAAGACACGAGGTATAAACGAACCACACGCCGTGGCGCAACGTTAGGGGCAACAGTTTCAACCATTCTATGATCTGCTTCTCGCAACTGAAAGACGGCACATGACGGATGTTAGCCGACTTGCTGACCTCAACGTTAGGGGCTTCAATTATGGCGCTGACGCCACATCTCAGTGCCAACACTTTGCAGACTGTACTTGTAGTACTAGGGTGTTGTACCGTGTTACCCATTATGAATGTAGAGAAAAGCCAAGCAAAATGACACCTTTTTTTTTATTAGCCAATAAAAGGTGTCATTTTGCTTGGCTTTTCTCTACAGACTCTACTTAAAAGACACGCCCTCCTCACTGGACAGTTAAAAAGACCAATCAAACTAACGATGACATCAAGTATTACCCAATCAAAAGTAGGAAAGGAGGCATCTTCATAAAATGCGTGTGGGATGATTTGCATGACACGCTGCTTTAAAAAAAAAATGATAAAAAAAATACGGGATAAATCCCGTCCAGTATTGATTCAAAACGGGACGCGCAATTTCATTCTCAAACGCGGCACGATTCCGTATTTTAAAGGACGGGTGGCAACCCTACAGTGCCAGGTAACCACCCATACAATCAGATTGTGATTCAGACTAGGAATGCAATGAATGTAATTACCCCGATCTACATACAAGGCGAAAGTCTTGCAACATTCAAAGATGATGGTTTGGGATAATTAGTACTTATTAAGTACACCATGGCACATAAAAGAGCTTATGAAGCCTTGAACCGAAAAAAGCAAGATCTCAGAGATCGTAAAAAAAAAAAAAAGGAGGTAATGTCGTTTTACTCGCTGTACATTTTAGTCAAACATTACCAGTTATTCCACGAGGGAGACCAGCAGATGAACTCAACGCGTGTTTAAAATCCATGCTTCTCCCACGCTCGGTTATATGTCGCGTGTTCTCGGGTAGGTACACCAAAAAATGTATACATTTAAGCATGTAATGGGCAAACAAAAAATGAGGTATACCCGAAGGCACTGCAGTAGTACTCAATGTAACTTTACTTCTTAAATGTTAATGTTTTACTGTTTAATAATTTATACGCTTCTTATATATTGTTCAAATTCTTTTATCAAAATACCAGTGACAGCGCAATGCACGATAACATGGAGTGAATACACCATACGCATCTGCCCACGGCCGCCCTGGTGTGCGCAGATAGGAGTTGATTCTAAAATAAAATAAACATAAAAAGAGTAATACAACCATCACCCATAAAGCAGATAGCAGACGTGACGTATTATATGTGTACCAGATTTCAAGTCAATAGGTGAAACGGTTTGCAAGCTACAGGTGATTTAAAATCCTGGACAGACCAACGAAAAGCCACGGTAGCAAATTATAGAAGAAGATTTTACTGTTTAATAATTTATATTTATATGAAATGTGCTTCTTATATATTCATATTCTCATATGATAATGATGTTAATGTTGTTTATATTGATTTCTATGTTATTGTAAGTGCATCTATGTGTGTATATGTATGTATGTATGTATGTGTATATATATATATATATATATATATATATATATATATATATATATATATAAAATATATGTGTATATGTATATATAATATATCTGTATATGTGTGTATATGTGTGTGTATATGTGTATATGTATATATATATGACAGCAACACTCATAACAATGACAACACAATTACATTGACAATCATGTTACGTTATTTTTAAAATGTTTCCTTTACTTTTTCATAACCTCTTTAACACACTACTTCTCCGCTGCGAAGCGCGGGTATTTTGCTAGTATATAATATATGTGTATATGTATGTATATATATATATGACAGCAACACTCATAACAATGACAACACAATTACATTGACAATCATGTTACGTTATTTTTAAAATGTTTCCTTTACTTTTTTATAACCTCTTTAACACACTACTTCTCCGCTGCGAAGCACGGGTATTTTGCTATTACATGAATAAAGTCAACATGTCGACTTTAATCTCGACAAATGGCGAGAATAAAGTAGAAATGTCGACTTTATTCTCGTCATAAGCGTCGAGATTATAGTGGAAATGTCGAGAATAAAGTCAACATGTCGTCACACTATTACACAGTACCCAGGTATATTACACAGTATTGAAAAAAATAAAACAAGTACAACTTGGCTTGCAGTATTATCCAGTAGTATAGAAACAGTATTCACACATTTGAACATAATGGTCCACATCCAACCTTTTAAATCCAAAGTATCTCCAGACAACAGACGTGACTCCTTTTTCCAGCAAAAGTTCTTCTGTGTCATCATGTTCAACTTTATCGTCTGCTACAGCTTTAGTTTCGGAATGTTCTCTGTCCATTTTCACCACGCAATACCTCCACTAACGCATGTACTCCGTTGTATGCTTGTTTAGCGGTGTAGCAGTGAAAAAGAGCTCCCGCGCAACACCTCCACTAACGCATGTACTCCATTGCATGTGTTTAGTGGTGTAACAGTGAAAAAGGTCCCCCTTAAACAGTTTCCCGCTGTGCCACGTTCCAAACGTTGTTTAAGCAATTTTAACCGGTGTTGCAGTATAAGAAAAATCCATATCATAACAAAATTAAAAAATGGTTTTCGGTATGAACCGGTATACTGCCCAGCACTACCTGCTACTAGAAGAGAGGCCCCTTTGGTCTCTGCTTTTAAATCCCAGCTGAAGACTCACTACTTCAGTTTAGCATATCCTGACTGGAGCTGCTGAAGAACTGTACAGACTGCATCTCAGTTGTTAGTCATTAGCACTAAAACATAGGTAACATGATAGTTATAATTTCTCACTAACCCACACCTATTCTGTTTCTCTTCTCGGTACTCAAATGTGGCACTTGGTGCCACAGCCCACCTTCCAAGTTGTTTTGCCTGCCTACGGTAAAGTCATCCCTGATGGAGGATCGCAGGAATCGTGGGGTAGAGGGGTCCTTTCATCGGAATGGCTGGCCCAGTGCTGTTTCAGCTGTGGAATGGCCAAATGGGGGAGATAGCTTGATGGCTGAGGTCGCCAGGACTCTAAACAAATCCAAATCATATTATGTGATATCAACTACTGTTAAATTCTGCTCCGTACTTGTAAATTTTTTATCTTTATACTATACGGAGGATTTGTTCTGCTCTGTGTATTGTATTGTCTCCCTTCTTTTTGACACCCACTGCACACCCAAACTACCTGGAAAAGGGTCTCTTTTTGAGCTGCCTTTCCTAAGGTTTCTTCCATTTTTTTCCCCTACAATAAAATAAATTGTATTGTATACTTTGATCAATTCAGCTGACAGATGTCAGATAACAGGCCTTCCCAGAAAGACTTGTCAAGCTGAACAGGAGTGCAATGTGTTCTGGAAAGATGAAAGGCAAAACAGAATTTGGGGTATTTTGCTCAGTTAGAAAATGCAGTTTTTGATTATAAAAGGAAAATAACCTTGACTTTGTGATAATGATTTTAATAACATTTTCTGTGTGTTTTGAGAAAACTGTAAATTCTACTACTGAAATGAAAACAAGCTGGGCCAGGAGCTCATTTTGAGTGAGAAAGAGGGAGAGTGGCTGCATTTTATTAGACTTTTTTAAAATGGGTTTTCTTAGTTTAGCTGCTGTTTTGCTAACATCTTGTATGCTCCTAACCACTCCGCTAACTGAAACAGACATTTACAGCTCTTTCTTTGCTGCTAGACAATTGGAATAGAGCTCTGTCACTGGCAAGAAATCTTTTTCTTTTCATTTTCGATTAAGAATATATAACTTTTAATAAAGGAACTTGGCTATATGGGAACTGTCACCTGGAACTGAATGACGACTGTATGAATCCACCCAGATTGTATAATTCTCTGTATCGCTTATGTGGTAACTGGTTTTGATGTGAAGAATTATTTAGGTGAAACCTTAAATCAATGTCTCTGTCTAATTGCTAGTAGCGAGCTGAGAAATTAATATTTGTCATTCCTTTTCTAACTGTGGTCCCTTAAGAACTCAGGGGCACATCTTTGAGAAGCACTCCGTTAGTGCAAAACTAGAATGAACTAAAGTAATGGAAGTAAAAAAAATCCCAAGTCAGTAAAGCACCCTGCTGATAGATATTCCTAAATATGAATACAATATGGACAGTCAAACAGGTAAGATATTACAGGTAATTACTGTATAGCTAGTTTTGATTTTTTTCTGCTACCACACATTAAGAAAAGAGACTAAGGCCGGGTTTATACTTAATGCGACGCATGCTGCAGGGGATGCTCTTGCTATGCAAGCGTTGTAGTGTTTATACTTGCGCACATACTTTGCGTACATCTGGAGGAATCCACCAGGTGGTAGTGAGAGATATTATCACGGTGAGAACATGTTCGGCTTCTCTGTGGTGAATTGCCTAGAACACCCATTAAATTCCGATGACGCCTTACCGCAATAACTCTGAAAAGGATGTTTATTGATTAAATCCAGGAATGTGTCCATTCCACCAAGAAATGGGTACGAGTGAGAAACAATCCCTGGACGAGGCCTCGGCTCATCGCAAGGTGAATACAAGCACACACATACACAAATCTGCATATCTTTGGAAGGAAACTGGAGCACACTGAGGAAACCCAGCAGGAAAACATGTAAACTCCAGGCAGGGAATATCAACGACGTGACTCCCTGTAAGACATCAGCGCTAACGCTCCGCCACTGTGTCACCCCATGTGTGTAATTATTAACAGTATTCATTATTTAAACGAAATTACCGATTTATCTGTAAAATGTAATATACATACTTTAATGCTTTTCATCATGAAAGTGGTATCAAGTATAAATCTAAGGATTCTAAATGTGCAGAGAGTTGGAATATCATGCATTTAATGTGCTCAGTGTGATGATCTATTGCTGGCGATTTGCTGCTGTCAGGAGCAGTGGAAGCCTTAGAAAAAAAGATGGAACAGAAGACGGTATGTGAGAATTTTAAAACGTATCGTGTCATTACGATCGGGAATATGCGACGCTTGAATATAAAAGCACCATGAATACATCTGTATGTCGGCATTTTGCTTCACCACATCGAACCATTTATCAAATATCAAAGCGCGCACACCGATCTCGTAGGATCCGCAAAGCGGCTTTCTGTCACATGTAGATAGTAAACAGAGACTCTGACGCCACATTCCAACTTTTAGTACACTGCGCCCCCCCCCCCCCGACTTTTTGCTGGTACTGCAACTCGCACACGCATCACATTAATTTCTGAGGACCTGCTCAGAGGATGCATCAAATGAACGCTCAGAACGCGTGGCAGCCATGATGCGGGCGCATACGCGTTCTGAGCATGAAGTATAAACGGGCCCTAAGAGGTTAGTTGGGTGCATGTCGTAGGTGATCTGAAAACACATTAAAACAAACAGCAAGAGATCTAGATTTTGATTTGGCTGATGAAGAAGTCATTAAGGAAATATGTCAATGAATCCATGCAATTCCATTTCATGTTATTTGATACCCTGAAAGACAACAGAATTCAGTAATTGTAGTCATTAATTTTTTAAAAGGTTTCTGAATAAAAGTCATCCTGAGGACTGCAGTGTGACACTGGCTATAGATAAAGTCCCAAGCAGATGCAGCTAAAGCAGGGTTTGAATGGGGCTTTGAAAAAAAGCAACCTATTTTTCTCTGGAAAATGCAGTCCCCAACACTAAAAAAATCTATTTTTTTTTCGTGTAGCACTATGGACTGTATACCTGGCTGCACTTCTAGAGTTATAACAGCACAACTCTTAATACAATTCCATTGATCTTTAAAGCAATAACCAAGGTAGTAACACAAGTGTTGGAAAAACAGCCTTTACGTTCCATTTCCTCATCAGTCAGCCCATCGATCTCCCTTCTCATGAATTAAATGTGTCATGTTCCAATTCCCTTTGTTTTCCCGATTAACAAAAATGTCAGCCATTCTGTCCTACATGAGCAGACAAGCCTATGCATGCATGAATTCAGCATTGTGGATTTAGAAAGCAGTATCTGCTATCATGCAGTGGAACTGCCAACTAACTATGGTACAATAATATGAAGCTGTCAAAAGGAAAAAAATATTAGAAATAGGTGTAAAATGGAAAAACAAAAAGTCAGGCTTCTGAAGTCTACAAGTTAGTTTAATTACCTGCTAAGTTTTAAAGCACAATGTTCAGATGTCTTCAGAACTATAGTCTAAAGATTGAAGTTGAGCAATAAATAATATATATATATATATATATATATATATATATATATATATAAAAACAGCTGTTATCTAGCCTCCAAATTACTATTTCTACACAGAGAACAAAGAAAAACCTAAATATAAATGAGTTTGCATAAATACCTAAATGACATAGCCTCAGCCATGCCATGTTGCCCCTAGAAGACTCACTACGAGAGCAGTAAACTTGTGGATAGGATCTACTGCTTTCTAGCAGCTTGTGTACAAAAAGTGGTGTGCAGAAGTTAGGATCTCCTTAATGTGGAGAGGTTTCAAAGTGTCAGTCCCCTGACCGTAAGTCCCCTAGTAATGTCCTTTACTCCAACAATACCTTTGACAACTATTAAGCCAAAAATTAGTTTTGTCTGTACTTAAAATGTGGCGGTAAAATTAATTAATTATGGAATGTGCGCATTTCTGTTTTTTCATTTAGTACAATTACATTTATAATACTAAGCACTGATATTTGAAAAAGTAATTGACTGACTGACTGAATTTTGAAATAAACAGTTAACATATAATGAACAAATGCAGTTATGAGTAACAAATGACATTGATTGTGTGTAAAACACTGAATTTATAACTTAACTGCCTCTGCAAAATTATTCCACCATTTTATAAATTATTTTCATGGAGCTTGTAACTCAAATAACTAAATTTAGCTTACTTCCACCAAATTGCTGTCGAGAAACAAAGCAGATAATTCAGAGGCATTTTAAACACACCAAGGAAGTGAAGAAACTTAAGTAAAAAGTCAACTAAATGGATTTCAATAAAAAAAATTCACACCTACTCTAAGGTCAACACTTCAAACATGAATGCCAACGGCTACTCATTATATCAAATAGTGAGTTTAAATGACTGAATAAAACAACTACTCAGTTGATATTACTGAAATCTTTCCTGTAAATTATTTAAATGTGTTGCTTAAGGTGGCATATAAAAAACGTAATGCAAAAGAAACAAAAGGAACCAATCAGATCACTAACTGTATCGAGTAACTTATGTAAATTAACTTGTGAAACAGTGTCTTTGCGGGACCTTACAGGAGAGAGAATAATAATGCAGGAACTACCCCTTTACTCACATTTGAAGAAAAACCACAAATGCTAGTTTGCTGCTTGTCATGAGGTTTCAAAATATTATTGACAAGTAAAAAAAAAAAAAAAAAAGACATGCCTTAAAGTAGAAATGAAAAGATTTTTGTTACAAATAAAAACATCCCACATCAAAACTATAACTAAACAGCATCACCAACATCAACTAACAAACATTTATATTACTAACAAAATTTCTGCTGGATAATTTCAGAACACACTACATCAAAATTGACAACAGTGACATCCCAAAGACATGCATGTTAAGGTAACTGGCATCCTTAAACTGGCCTCACACTGTATTAAGGAGATATGCACGTGCCTTGTAAATCATTGGCATCCCATCTAGGCAAGGTTTCTGCCTTGTACCAGAGGCTATTAGTTCCAGCTATTAAAAAAGCAGCCCTTTTCTGCAACATACAAATTCATAAATTAAATGACTTAATGAACTGTAGTTATGCCAGTCCTAAACACATACAACATATTTAATGTTTAAGTAGGTAAGTTCTATAAACTCTCATATGGCAGATATGAGATTTACTGTAACTAGGAAGTGTGAGTACATAAGTTTAATTCTAGAATCTCTTTCTTAAAAAAAAAAAAAGTAATCTTTTTACATAAAAAAACATGCCAACATGAAACTGCCCACATCATATCTTTTAAAACTTTTCACAATTTTGACTAAAGTTGCCACAAGATGGGGAACTTCATAAAGACCCTAGGACAAATAAAACTGCTGCAAAAAGCACAGCCTTTTCAAGATGTCCAAACAAACTCTGCATTAACACCAAGGCTGAGGACTTATTATTTTAGCATAATGAATTCCTCTTAGAGCTGCTGGTGAAGCTGTACAAATTTCCTTTAAATAACCGTGACAGTTGTTGTGATTGTTTCTTGCTAAGACTTTGCCATTCTCCTTCTATTTTCAGTTTCCTGTCATGGCACTTAGTGTCACTGCCACTAAATTACTCCTCCTGGCCTTGAAATGGGATCTCAAGGTGGAAGAGGAACACTTGCATAATCAATGCCAGACTTAGCAACAGGACCTCTTTGTACTCCATCAAAATTAACACTACTTGTTAATTTACCCTGTTACTATCAAGAACCTCAGTACAATAAATGTAATTAGTGAATAGTAATTGGCGACACTTACTAAAATGTCAGGCTTTCCCAACATAAAGCCTGAAATGACAAGATATTAGATCATTTTCACATTTAAAAAGATCTTATACACAACAGTATTCAATTAAAAAAAGCAAATTTATCATTTTAGGGAAAAACAATTTACATATATATTTGTGGATCAGTTCTTCTGCACAACATCCTTAAGTGAATTTTATTTTAATATATTTAAATTATGGTTTAAATGTAAGAAATCTCAATTTATAAATGTGAAGGTGCTATATAAAACAGAAATCGCAGCTTATCTGTAGCAGTCTTCAGTCAGGTTTAATGATGTTTCCTTAAAAATTTTAAAAGGTGGCATTTTAGAAGAAAATATAATAGTTTGGAGTTTCCTATCGATTCTGTGTTTTCTTGATTTTTTTAACTGCATAGCAAGTGAGCACTTTCATGTGGGTGGGGTCCAGTTTTAGAGGTCTTGTTATGATGGTCAGAATCCTTCAGCCAATAGAATAGCTTTTCTATAAGAAATATTACATCCAACACTGAGGACATTTATCCAATGAATGTTTCAGCAGACATTTGTTAAAAATCATTACTGGGACTCCTTTATACCAACAGTAATACATCTTTATAATGCCTCACTGTGACTATGACTGCTCTTTATCTTTTGAACCAAGTTAGAAGTTTTCTTTCTTTTCAGTTATTCTGATGCATATTTAAAAGGAAGGGTTGTTTATCATAATATAGTTTTTATTGTAAAAGGCCAAATTTCCCATACAAATAAAGTGCAATCAAATCTGCAGTATCTTTTCTTTTACGTAGTCCTGATATACATTTTTAAAAATGAACTGACCACAAAAATGAAACATTGTCTGAATCTTGAAAGTTGTGTTTACAGTGCCAGATTTTTAGGAACACTTTTTTTTTATTGACCTCCCTTAAATAAGCACACAGAAGGGCAGGGAAATCAAGAAAAAACTAAACAAAAGTTGAAAATGCTTAGGGAAAACCTGATTAATGTTTAATTAAATACAACATGTCAAAATAAACGCAAGCATTTGACTTGAATAACCGACTAAAATCATTACTGTCCCCTGGCCATATGTTTTTTGCTTAGGAGCTTCCATGTGTTCACAACACAGAAAGTACAGCCCTTGGCAGTAGACTTTCTGGGGGGTTGTTTGCAGTCAATAAAGTATAAATATAATAACATGAAGAAGTGCTCAGCAAGTACGAATGTCAGCTACAAAGAACACAATAATGGGAAGTGGAGCATCGTGACTAAAAATGTAATTTTAATTCATCTGACTGGTACTTCATGAAAACTTACAAAACGCTGGTAGGTGTGTGTGTGTGCGTGAGACTGGGGGCCAAAAAAACATGCATCGGTATATAAAATGTGTTAAACTGCATGCATGATTTTGTGCTTTTATGATTTCATTACATACAACAATAGAAGTTAATAAATAATTTAAAATGGTTCCCACGCGACCTTGTTAACCAAATGGACAAATGTTTTTTTGTTACTGTTGGAGTTTCCCCGAGATTCATTTTTAATTTGCTTAATAGTTAAGTGAAACTGTCAAGAGGTCCTAACTTCAAACAAACAGGTTAAAAATACGTAGGAACACATTATATCATGCAGCGGTAAATTAATTAAATTACAGAGAGGCGTACCTGCGCCCACCATTAAGTAAAAATAAAAACTTGGCTTTTCTGTTCCAAAATAAGGCATATCCACCCTGGTGACAAGTCTTCCCCCGCAAACCACGCCAAACGCGTTTCAAAACTTTGGCACCCAGCAATATTCTTCATACTAAAAGTTCTTTCCCGGGCCGGCCACACCCCCCGCCTTCTCAACTTCCTAGGAAAAAAGGGGTCGCTTACCTGCGGCCCCACCTCCAGCAGCAGAGAGTAGATTTCTCCAGAACGAAAAGGGTGCAGCTAACCTGCCACCGCACCCCTACCACCTAATAATGTTACGGTATAGCCGTTACTGAATATACTTCATACACATACATATATAATGTATTTACTATCCTTTTGTAATCGTGTCCCCCACTCCCAAATCTCCTCTTTTAAATATACGCATAGTGTAACAACAGACATTAAGTGAGCAACGAAGCAATATATCTAACACCTCTGAACTTACTCAGTTGTCTTCAAATTGGAAAATCTGGATGATGCTCCACGCAGTCACACAAAAAGACGAATAGCTAACCACGAACTAATAAGCACGACTACAAACCCGCACCTACTGCACACACAGTCCTTCTGACTTCCTACTGATCCCGGGAGCGCGACCAGCGAGTGGCGGGGCCGTTCCGAGACAGAGCGGAAATGTAATGCTAGGACCTCTGGGAAATGAAGTCCTTGCTACTTGTCTTATTTAAAAGTTGATACTCATTTTAACGCTATAGGTCAGGATTCGAAACTCATTTCCAGACGCTGGTCAAAAGTCATTTAAAAATGCTCAGGTACGACATAAGGTTGATGATTTTTTTCAGTTTAAACTGAATTAAAAGCAAAGGTATTGCTTGTAGTAGTGTCAGAGTTTGGGTAAGGATGTTTAGTTCTTAGTTCTCCGATGATCGTTCCAGGATGTTAATGTTGTAGTATTGTGATTCCAAATTGGCCCTGTTGGAGTATGAATATTAGTATGTGTGTTTGATTCTTTCTGTAAGAATCTGGCACCCTGACTAGGTATGGCTCTAGATCTTGAATTGGTTTAAGATGGTTTGAGAATGTTATTGTTAGTTTTATTTTAATTTTTACTTTTATTAACTAATCTGCAAGGTTAGGAAGGTGATCAGTCGTTAGCACTGCTGTCATATGGATCAGCTTCTTGGACTTGAGAACAAGCCAGGTTGTGATCTGTGGAGTACACACATTCTTTCCAAAAACATACAGTATATGTTAGGTTAACTGTCAATTTCAAAAGGACCCTACCTTGAGCATGGGAAAGGCGCTATATAAATAAAATGTATTATTATTATTCCCTAAGTGTAACTGTGGGAGTATGAGTGAGAGAGGAGTGGGCCTTGTGATGGACTTGCTCCTCATCCAGGGTTGGTGGAGTGGTGGCTCTGAGGCTAGGGATCTGCACTGGCAATCGGAAGGTTGCCGGTTCGAATCCCGTAAAAATGCCAAAAGGGACTCTGCTCTGTTGGGCCTTTGAGCAAGGCCCTTAACTTGCAATTGCTAAGTGCTTTGAGTAGTGAGAAAAGTGCTATATAAATGCAAAGAATTATTATTATTATTATTGGTTCCTGCCTTGTACTTTGTGCTCCTGAGATAAGCACCAGCTCACCTTGACCCTGAATTAAATTAGCAAATTCAATGTGCTTTAATGTAATTTAAAATAGTTCTCATGTTCCAAAGGTCTAGCAAATTTACAATATTTCAAAATAAGTACAGCTAACTTACTGATTATTAATCAGACTTGTATTTTTTCATTTGCACAGCATTTGGTTCTTCCAAAAGATGTTGTGTGAGGGGAATGTCCCATGTCATATCAGATGTAAGCACTTTTTTGGATAATTAGAGTAACAGAAGAGGGGGCGCTTTTATTCGCCTCCCTCAACCAGCATTGCCAAGAGGGTCAAAATAAGCAAACCGGTGTTTTAAATAGCTAAAGCATACGGAAAGGGATAAACAAAGGGAGAAGACAAACATACAAAATAGGCAAAGCGGAAACAACCCACTTCTGCCTGTCTAGGTCCTGCCAATATTGAGGTAGGCCTTGTTTAATGCTTAGATGGCTTGCCAGCTCAATGTACCACATAATAAGTAGTCTCTCTCTGTCTTTCTCTTCACCTGTCCTCTTTATGTTTGGATGGGGTGGTGGCTCTGAGACTTGGGATCTACACTAGCAATCACAAGTTTGCAGGTTCGAATCCTGTAAATGCCAGAAATGACTCTAGTCCTTTGAGCCTTTGAACAAGGCCCGTAACCTGCGATTGCTTTGTCCTGGGTATAACGTTAATCTGCAGGTCCTCCAATTTACAGGGATAACTTGGAGGTCGGTGGCAGGATTGGTGCTCTAGCCACAGTAAAAACCGTCACACTGTTCCAGTGTGGTGCTGAGGTGTCACCCTCTGCACTTGGCTTCCAACCCAGGTGGTTCATTGTGTGGTGAGTGTGGCAGTGTGCTATCAATGCATGCTCCCAACCCCCGACCCTTTTTATGTTAGTAAGACCTTGCCAGGTTCAATTCCTTATCTAGATTCGCTGGACCTCTTCCCAGGGTTACTTCTGACTTGAACCAGGATCAGCAGTGGGTCAATAAAATCTCTTAGCCACCCAGCCATAGTTTATTGTGATGGTGCCCTAGATCAATACACCTCTAAATCATCTTTAGTCCTTAAAAGGTCAGGATGTTTAAACAGGACTAGGACATTGCTCTTGGAACATGTGCTGCTTGTGGAAAATTACTGGCTTCCTGTCAGTATTTATTTTAAAAGTGGCCATATGGTGCACTTTATTATCCCATTGTCTAAGACCTCTTTCTCACCTTCAGAATGACAGGCATTCCTGGAAGTTACTGGTTTGCCTTCCTTTATTGTGTACACCAGTAACATAGCCTAGGTGCTCAAACGTTGAACGTTTTTCCTCCTTTCACAAGTGCTCTGTCAAATGCTCTTGCAGGGATGTCAGTTCACATTTGGCATTACTGCCTCCTTGTGGAATATGTGTTACCCAATATGTGCTAGTGCATTTTTACTCTATGTCTCTGGGTTTTTCCGAACCATACTATATACTAGTAGTAATTAAAACATTTTATTAAAACATTTTGCTTTTCTCTTGGAATGGATAACCCATTATCACGATAGTACATACAGTATAGAAAGAGAGACATTTATACAGTATAATACTAGAACGATAGACTCTTGGAATAAGCTACCAAGTAGTGTGGTAGACAGTAAGACGTTGGGGGACTTTCAAAACTCGACTTGATGTTTCTTTGGAAGAAATAAGTGGACGGGACTGGCGAGCTTTGTTGGGCTGAATGGCCTGTTCTCGTCCAGAGTGTTCTAATGTTCTAATGTTCTAGTGATGAATTTGTAAAGTGCAGTGATAGTTTTAAGCTCCCTGCTAAATAAGTGTGCATGGGCACATCAAACATGTGAATTAGTAAACTACAATGCAGAATAAACAGAGGTGGCAACAGTTCTGACATTGGTAATATCAGTCAGTCATTTTTTAACCTGTTTAGTTCTGAAAAAGGTCACAGGGGTCTGTTGGGGCCTATCCCAGCTAGCATAGGGTGCAAGGCAGGAACAAACCACATATGGCATATATATACATACATATATATACACACACACAGACATGTATATGGCACAGTGACACACAAGTGCAAAACCAACACGCTCTTTTATTTCTTTTCCCTTGGGGGAAATGTCTTCTCCATTCCTCACAAGTACAACACAGTCCCACAATACTGCTCAAACACGTTTCTCTCTTTTTTCTTTCTTTGGTTCTCTTTCTCTCTCTCTCTCTTTTTCTCTGCCGCCTTTTCTCTCTTTTTACTTTCTTTGGTTCTCTTTCTCTCTCTCTCATTTTCTCTGCCACTTTCACTCCTCTCCACTCAAGCTTTCTCCACCACCTCCCGACTCTGGCTCTTCGAATGGAGTAAGGCGGCCTCCTTTATAGTGCACCCCGGAAGTGCTCCAGGTGCACTCTCATCCTCTTCTGGCAGCACTCCCGGGTGTGGTGGAAGTGCTGTAAGGGCCCCCAGAAGTACTCCATGTGTTCCCGGATCATTTTCTGGCAGCACTTCTGGGTGTGGCAGAAGTGCTGCAGACCAGAACTCTGGAACTGTGCAAGCGTCCCCCGTTGGTGAGGTTGAGCTTCCAAGATCCATGGCCG